>NC_056610.1:24707776-24845276 GCF_018340385.1 Cyprinus carpio
ACTCGGCCAGCAACGCCTGCAAAGAGCTGGCCTTATTCCTGACCACCGGCATCGTGGTGTCCGCCTTCGGGCTGCCCATCATATTCGCCCGCGCTGATGTGGTAAATATCAACATGACACACTGTTTGTCTCTTCATCAGGTTTGTAGAAATGTAGCACTGCATCAGTGTCTCAGCAATGGATGCTCTGCAGTGAATGGGTGCCGTCAGAATGAGAGCTGATAAAAACAACACAATAATCCACAAGTAATCCACAGCACTCCAGTCCATCAGTTAACATCTGGAGAAGACAAAAGATGAAACACATCCAGCATTAAGATGTTTTTAACTCAAATACATAGAGTCTATAATCCATAATAACACTTCCTCCAGTGAAAAAGTGTTCTGGTGTGAATCAGGAGAGAAATCTGCACAGATCAAGCAGCATTTAAACAGCTCTAAACAAATATGTGACTGGATTCTGATGTGAGAGACAACAGCAGATGCACTTTTTCACTGGAGGAAGTGTTATTATGGATTATAGACTCTATGTATTTGAGTTAAAAACGTCTTAATGCTGGATGTGTTTCATCTTTTGTCTTCTCCAGATGTTCACTGATGGACTGGAGTGCTGTGGATTACTTGTGGATTATTGTGATGTTTTTATCAGCTGTTTGGACTCTCATTCTGACGGCACCCATTCACTGCAGAGCATCCATTGATGAGACACTGATGCAGTGCTACATTTCTACAAACCTGATGAAGAAACACACTCATCCTGATCTTGGATGAACTGAGAGGGGAAACAGTTTAATTAATCGTGTGATGAAACCGAAAGCGATCTGATGATTTGAGCGCAGTAAGAGCAGCACTGATTTTGTCTTTTTAAACACGAAGTGATCAGATTGATTTCCAGACGGTTGACTGAATAATTGATGTCCACAGATGGCCTGGGGAGCCTGTGCTCTGGTTCTGACGGGAAACATCGTGATCTTCGCCACCATCCTGGGCTTCTTCCTGGTGTTCGGCTCGAATGATGACTTCAGCTGGCAGCAGTGGTGAAGCAGGACTCTTTCCCTCGATGCAGCGTCCCCGCAGCTCATCTCACCCTGACATGATTGTTTTTATTTATAATTGCCGCCCACTGACAGAAGCAGGAATCCAGTGCAATAATTGTTGATTTTAGCTCGCTCTGACCTCAGCTAGACGTTCTTTTGTGTCCTTTCTATGAGTTCTCACTAACCGTTTTTCTGCTGCTTGATGTCTTTCTGTTACCGGCTTTGCTCTTCAGAGTTTATTTATTTGTTCTTGTTTTCTGATGATCGTATTAAACGTGACATCGTAGACTGACGCACATTATGTTGTTTTGGATTATTGTGTTTGTTTGTTTTTATTGCATAGCGATGCGTTTGGCATTTTAAAAAGCACAGACGTTTCCTGCAAAGGTTTCTTTTAACCACATCTGTGTCCCTGCAGCACAGAAGCAGTCATCAGTAGCACAGGTATATTTGTAACAATAGACAACAATACATTGTATGGATCACAATTATACATTTCTCTTTTATGACAAAAATCATTAGGATATTAAGTAAAGATCATCTTCCATGAAGATATTCTGTAAATTTCCTACCATAAATATATCAAAACTTAATTATTGATTAGTAATATGCATTGCTAAGAACTTCATTTGAACAACTTTAAAGATGATTTTCTCAATATTTAGATTTTTTTGCTCCCTCAGATTCCAGATTTTCAAATAGTTGTATCTCAGACAAATATTGTCCTCCTAACAAACCACACATCAATGGAGAGATGATTTATTCTTATTAAAGCTTATGACTGGTTTTGTGCTCCAGGGTCACACGTGCAGAAAAGCTCATCAGCTCTCTATCAACATGCAGATGAAACGCAGATCAAGCTCATATTCATGGTTTAAGGTGTACGTTCAAAAATAAAGAGAATCCTCAGTTTCTATAAACCTGCAGAACTAATGCAGAATCAGACGCTCGCTGTGTGACGGGAGTTTAAAGCCAACATGAAAAATCCTATTTTTTCAAGTAGTTCCTGATCAAATCAAGTCTTATCCTACACTTGTTTCATGATGAGTTCTGTTACACATTAGCATGGAAGCCTGTTTGTGTCACACAGTTTAAAAATAACAGAGTAATTGTGACTTTTATCAAACAGTTCTGACTTCTTCCCCAAAACTGTAAGATACAAACCCAGAATTACGAGAAAACAGTCAGTTTATATCTCACAGGTCTGACTTTTTTGCTCTGAATTGTGAGAAACAAAGCTTGTATTGTGTGAGAAAAAGTCTCAGTTACCTGTTTGTGTTTTTTATTCTGAGGTGGAAACGATCTTGCATTTATTTGTGTTTAACTGCGGTGTCATGTTGACTTTAAAGCTCTGTTATTTTATATCTCACTGTTTGTGCAGAAACAGCACAGCTAACATTGTGACTTTTTCCTCTTCTTCTTCTTCTTCTTTTTTTTTTTTTTTTTTAAATAAACAGCATTTTTGACAAAAACAATTTTATTTGTTGTCATTGCAGCTGATGTACTGTGGAAAAAAAGTGGTTTATAATTGTTTTTTTTTCTTGTGCATTTCAGAAACCATTACATTATATAGAATGTTAAGTAAACAAATGATTTTGAAATACTCAAATAGTCTTTTCATGTAAAACATACTCCAATCTTTATTTGCAATTGATTATTATTATTATTTTTTTTAATAATGAGACTAATTCTCATTATTCTCAAAGGTAATTAATTCGATTCTTATCAATGTAGTTCAAAGTTGTTGTTTTTAATTTAAATCAGCATTAAGGCAGTGCAACAGATATTACCATCATGTATAAATACTTCAAATAATATATATGAATATTTTCTTAAATCATGATTGTGATTATTTGGTGGTTAAATGTGTCTAATGCAATGCAAAGAAATCTGGCAACACTACAATACGGTTCAAATTCTTGACATGAGCTAACATCAGATCGGAACTTCGGAGCACGCACTGATAAACTTTTTTCTGATTTATTTATTTTTATTATACAATACCAAGAATTAAAACATTAGCCTACAGTTATGAAAACAAATCAAAGAAAATATACACAAATACAAATCACTTAAGAAAATTAACCATGCTTTTATTATAGTAAAAGTGTAGAAGCCTAACCATGTTTGTTTTTGTTTTTTTTTTCATTTTTATAACCACAGTTTTACTATAAATACCATGGTTAATTTGTGGTTACTATGGTTGATGGTGTCTAGATCAACTTTAAATAAAAAAAAAGAGTGATTCAGAGCTGGATTTTTATGTATACAAAATTTAGGAAACATAAATGAACTAAATTACATTTGACTTACATTTACTTTATTTTCTTTTGAGTAGTCAAACAATCCAAAGAAAACATATTTAGAAACTGCTGCTGTAATGTTGTTTGTTTTATATAAACAAAATTGTATAACTATTGTCTGAAGAATATGCTAACGTAAAAAGCTCTCTATGAATTAAGAGTATGTTTTCACTTTTTTTGTATATTTTATTTTGTATATTTTATGTATATTTTATTTTATTTTATTTATTTGTTTATTTTTATTTTGTATATTTTATGTGTATATATATATATATATATATATATATATATATATATATATATTATATATATATTATATTAAATGTATTTTATTTTATTTATTTGTTTATTTTTATTTTGTAATTTTAATTTAATGCTATTATTTAATTAATTTTTATGTTATTTTAATTTATGCATTACTCTATGATTTTTCTGGTTTCCTCACAGGTGGAAAGTCTGTATGAAGACCTGCTCAGACTCACCACAGCAGGTGTGTCTGAATGAGAACACCACGAACTGTTATTGTTTATATATGAAGCTTCACACATGCTTCACGCAGCCTGTTTTAATGTGTATTTGGTTTGGTCGGGCCAGTGGGCAGCAGATGTGACCTCAAACCACACACTGATTTAAACTGACCCATGAAAAATCCCTAAACCTGTGGTTCTGTTGAAATCCCTGTTATTGAATATGCAAGGTTTATGACAGAAGAGAGCTGTTCAGAGTTCTTCACCTTGTTCTGTGGTCCAGTTTTATTTGTTTTGCTGTTTGTGCTTCAGGGTCAGCAGAATCACAATAAATGTTATGCAGTTTATTCCAGTTTTATGTGCATATATCTAGCAAATCACATTGTATTGTATGCACCCATTGGCTGAAGTTCTTTTGAACTGCATGTTGTTAGAGGCTGTGAGAGTGTTTAGACACTAGATGGAGATGTTCTACCACTGACCGTCATATCAAACCTCCAGTCAAGACACAGCTGGAATGTGTTTCACATCTTTCTGAACTACAGACACAACTCGACCTCTGCAGAGCTGGAGCTCTTGACTGAAGCAGAAGAAGTAAATGTCCTCCGATCCACCTCGACTCTGTCTGACCTCAGAAATGTGTTTCCCAGTGATCCATGACACCAAGACTGCTGTGATATGAGCCGTGCTGGACGTCAGTGCACTCCTCCTGCAAATCTGTCGACGCTCACATCAGACCTTCAGAGTCACAAATATTTGTACTCAAACTGTATGAGACTGCTGCTGATGAGTCAATATCTGCAACATCACTCACATTAATCTAGTCCTCTGATATTCCTCTCTTAGGAGTCATACTTGGCAGTCAAAATCAAAGACAATAAGCATATATATATATATATATATATATATATATATAAAAATTAACATATTATATTTGACTATAATAATAATGTAATATATACAGTACAGACCAAAAGTTTGGAAACATATATATATATATATATATACATACAAAAAACATACAAAAATTACTAAAACAAATGTTTTTTGAAAGAAGTCTCTTCTGCTTTATTTTATTTCATCAAGCCTGCATTTATTTGATCAAAAATACAAAAAAAAAATGTAATATTGTGAAATATTATTACAATTTAAAATAATTATACTTTAAATTATCATTTATTTCTGTGATGCAAAGCTGAATTTTTAGGATCATTATCACATGATCCTTTAGAAATCATTCTAATATGATGATTCATTATCAAAGTTGGAAACAGTTCTGCTGCTTAATATTTTTTCAGAACATGTGATACTTTTTTAGGATACTTTGATGAATAAAAAATAAAAAAAAAAATAAAAAAAGAAGCTATGTTTTTAAAATATGAATATTTTGTAATAACAATATACACTACTGGTCAGTAATTTGGGGTCAGTAATTTTTTTTTTCTTTCTTTTTTTTAATTAAATCAATACTTTTATTCAGGCAAGGATGTGTTAAATTGATAAAAAGTGATAGTAAAGAAAATATATTATTAGAATATATATTATTAGAATTTTTTTTTTTTTTTTTGAATAAATGCAGTTCTTTTTTAAACCTTTTATTCATCAAATATATTAGACAGCAGAACTGTTTCCAACACTCATAATAAATCAGAATATTAGAATGATTTCTAAATGATCATGTGATAGACTGGATGTTACATGTGACACTGAAGGCTGGAGTAATGATGCTGAAAATTCAGCTTTGCATCACAGGAATAAATTATTTTTTTAAAGTAAGTAAGTAAGTAAGTAAGTAAAATTTATTTGTATAGCACATTTCACAGATAAAAATCACAAAGTGCTTCACAACAATAGGTAGAATCCACAACACTTATAAATACATTACAGCACATAATCAAAATAAACAAAAGTACATATAAGGCCACCCTACAGTCTAGTTAAAAGCCTCTTTAAAAAGAAGAGTTTTAAACTGGGTTTTAAAATTTTCCACAGAATCCAAGCAGCGTATGGAAGGAGGCAAAGCGTTCCACAACCGAGGTGCCACAACTTGAAACGAACGGTCCCCTCTAGTTTTAAAATGTGTATGGGGGGCAACTAAAAATCTCTGACCTGTTGATCTCAGACTACGTGAGGACGTACGCAGCTGTATCAGGTCAGAGATGTATGGGGGCGCCTGTCCTTGTAAGGCTCTAAAAGTTAGAACCAAAATTTTAAAGTGCATTCTAAATTTCACTGGTAGCCAATGAAGAGAAGCTAAAATAGGAGTAATATGTGCCCTTTTACTCGTGTGGGTTAAAAGCCTAGCAGCAGAATTTTGAACAGTCTGGAGACGACAAAGATCCTTCCTATTAAGGCAAATAAAAAGACTGTTACAATAGTCTAAACGAGACGAAATAAAAGCATGAATAATCATCTCCAACTCGACCTTTGACACCAGGGCTCTTATCTTAGAAATGTTCCTTAATTAAAAGAAACAGTTTTGAATAAGTTGCTTCGAGTGTTTCTCCAGAGACATGACCGCATCAAAAACAACACCTAAGCTCCTGAGACTCGGCTGAACAGACGAACCTAAGGCACCGATATGTTGTTTTATCTGAGGGATGCTCTGCTCAGGAGCAATGATTAAGGTTTCAGTCTTGGCTGAGTTCAGTATTAAAAAAGTTATCGTTTAAAAACCACTTCTTAATCTTACTCAAACAGTTGATTAAAGATGACAATTTATATAACTCAGTAGGCTTGAAAGAACAGTATAACTGAATGTCATCTGCATACAAGTGATAAGAGACATCCTGAAACTGGCTAATTATCTGTCCTAGAGGAAGTATATACAGAAGGAAAATAATCGGTCCCAGGACAGAACCCTGAGGAACACCACTCGACAAACCTACAGTATCTGACATAATCTGATTTATAAAAACACTAAAACTTCTACCGGTAAGGTAAGATGAGAACCATTTTAAAACTGATCCAGATATCCCTAATAGATCCTGAAGTTTATCAAGCATAATATTGTGATCAATAGTGTCAAAGGCAGATGTAAGGTCCAATAAAACTAACACTGTATGCTTCCCAGAATCAGCTGACATCAAAATATCACTTGAGACCTTCACCAGTGCAGTTTCCGTAGAATGTTTTTTACGAAACCCTGACTGATATTTGTCAAAAATATAATTTATCTCTAAGAAAGTATTAAGCTGCTCTGCTACCACTTTCTCAAGAATCTTAGCCATAAAAGGAAGTTTAGATATAGGCCTATAATTTATGGGTTTCAATGGGTCTAAACTGGGCTTTTTAAGAACAGGTTCAACAATAGCATGTTTAAAAAAGTCAGGAACCACACCAGTTAAAAGAGAGGTATTGATCATTTCTACAACACAGGGGCCAATACTATCAAAAACCTGCTTAAACAGCGAAGGCGGGAGAACATCACTATGGCCATAAGAGGGCTTCAACTTATCTAGCAGAGTGGTAACATCATGTAATGTCACTAGTTTAAAGGAGAAACACGGATGGGAAAGAGCAAAAGTGCAAGCCTTATGTGCAGGATGAGGTAAAATACTAGCTCTGATATCCTTAATTTTCTCAACAAAGAAGTCAAGGAATACATTACTTTTTGGCAGAGAGAGCACCGCAATTGGAGAAACAGATGGCGAAACAATAGAATTAATGGTATCAAACAAGAATTTGGAGTTTTTCTTATTAAAGGATATTAGCTGAGAGAAGTAGTTAGTTCTAGCACTTTTCAGGAGTTCATTTAGAGAAGTAGTTAATTCCCTAAGATAAAGCCTGTGAACTTCAAGTTTAGTTGTTTTCCATAAGCGCTCTATTTTCCTATTTGAAGTATATTCAAATAGAAAACTATTATTTTAAATTGTAATAATATTTCACAATATTACTGTTTTTTTCTGTATTTTTAATCAAATAAATGCAGCCTTGATGAGCAGAAGAGACTTCTTTCAAAAACATTAAAAATAGTAATGTTTCCAAACTTTTGGTCTGTACTGTATATATATAAAAGTTAACAAGTTTCACATCATTAAATTTTTTTTTCTTTTTTTTTTTTTAAAATCGAAGATTATGCAAATGAGAACATATCACTTATGTTTTTATATAAAGGACAATGTGCAGTCAGTTGGTCAGCATCACTAAAACTCAGGGTCTTGTATCACCCTGAAGGGGTTTATATGGTCAAAATGATCAGCTGAACGTACATGATCCCACTTATGGCTGCTAATACCAAATTCAAACACAGACATGAGATATTGATTTTTTTTATTTTGTAGAAAGTAGTGTGGATAAGTGTACTTTATTTTGAAGCATCAACTAGTTATGTGGAGGAACATGATATTGGTGGTAACGTGAGTTGTGCGCAGATGAATCTGATGTTTTGAGTCACGCCGCTGTGATCTTGATTACAGATGAATGCAAATGTCACTAACAACATCAAAACTCCAACACGGAAAGATGGATATCCGCCGGATATATCTTATGAGCAGGGAAGAGCTTATATGCAGTTGTTGTTCTGACTTTTAAACAAAGTGGTAACTGGTTTAGAGTTGCCATTGTTTTAAGAGCATAAACAGCGAATGTGAATCTATGTTGATTCATGTTTTATTACAGGCTTCAAGTTCCTTTTTTCGCTTTTAAACTCTTTATCATTTTGAGGTTCAAGCTGTTGTGGCTTCAAGCTTCTTTCACTGCATATAGTAGCCTGACCTTCTTTCCTTTATTTACAGATATGCAGTGTTGGGGAGTAACTAGTTACATGTAACAGCGTTACGTAGTTTAAAATAAATGTAACTGTAATTTGTTACAGTTACTGAGAAACAATGTGTAATTAAATTACAGTTACTTATGAAAATGTTAACAATTACAAAAGGAGTTACATTTGAATATTTTCAAACACATACAGATTTGATTGATTTCTTTCCCGAATTGCACTGACTGCTCAGTTTAGGACACAGAATTGGACAGATGCTTATTCAGTCAATAACAGTTTTCTTGTTATGATATTAAATCTAGTTAACCTCAGAATGATTCCAAAGTAAAAGGCAGTGCTAAAGACTGATTTTGTGGTGGCTGTGTTTTAAAAATTTAGAAATTTAGAAAAGTAATCACAATCAGTTACATTACTTTAATACAGTAATTGAAATAGTTACACATCACATTTTAAATAGGGTAACTTGTAATCTGTAACTGATTACATTTCCAAAGTAACCATCACAACACCGCTGATATGTAGCCCAAGTATGCAGTTTTCCCGGGAAATTTGTCCTGACAACTCTAGCGATTTTGAATAAGATAAACACGCTAAGATGATTTATTCTGTTTATTATTTACATTTTGTTAATTTCAAACAGAAAAAAACATAATTAGGCCTAGCTTCGATTTGCTCAGACTGTTTGCTTTCTTCACACTTGATTATTATAAAATAATAAAATTGTAAATAGTTTCACTGCTTTATTCTTGCTTATGTAGCATTGGGTTTACTACCAAAACTTTAAATGCAACTGCTTTCCAAAGGGACGAGTAGCTTTGAAAAACAAAATGCACTATAGCTGAACCTGCTTTACATTTACAGTTAGATGCAGGAACTGTGTGTGAGCTCAGGGTTTGTGAGGGTTTTCATGAGACGCAGGGAGTCTGGACGCCTCTTACCGTCATTACGTAGGAAAACAGACGCGACTGAACGTCTGACTGATTTCCCTGGTGATGTCAGGGGTTTTCAAAGTCTCTTGTGTTTAGGGAACAGGCCTTTTGTATATGATTCAAAAACATTATTATGGAGAGCTGTTTCCACATGCTTATATCAATAATACAGCTGCCATCTCAAACAGATGTTTGGAGCGAGTCCTCCGATCGGATTAGTGAGTCACACTCTTGTGATGTTGCCATGGAGACGTGGGTCCCGGACCCCTGCTGACAGTCGACAGAACTTCAGCGCAGCTGCTGTATTCTGACTGCGTTCTTAGTGCTTTTTATTTATTTTTTTAATGAATGCTAAAGACGCAGCATAATTTGTTAAACTATAGGCCATACAGATAAAACAAGACATCTAAACACAACATACTATATAAGTATGTGTTTATACACACACACACACACACACACACACACACACACACACACACCCACATATACAGTTGTGTTCATAATATGCAAATATGTTAATAATTTTAACTCAATAAGAGAGATCATGAAAATTGCATGTTATTTTTTTTCAGTAGGTCTCTCCTGAATAAGCTATTTCACATAACAGCTGTTTATAAATACTCTGCAAAACAAAATAATAACTGAATTCATTCAAAATGACATCGTTCAAAAGTTTACATACCCTTGAATCTTAATACTGTGTGTCATTTCCTGGAGGATCCACAGTTTTTTTTTAGTGATAGTTGTTCACGAGTCCCTCGTTGGTCCTGAACAGTTCACCTGCCTGCTGTTCTTCAGAAAAATCTTCCAGCTTCTGCTCATTCTTTGGTTTTCCAGCATCTTCTGCATATTTGAACCCTTTCCAACACTGACTGTGTGGTTTTTTGAGATTCATCTTTTCACTCTGAGGACAATTGAGGGACTCACACACAACTATCAGAAAAGGTGAAAACATTTACTGATGCTCCAGAAGGAAACACAATGCATTAAGAGCCGGGGGATGTAAACTTTTGAACTTAAAAATATTGGCATTTTGTATATTCTGCAAAGGGCATGTAAATTTAAGAGCACAACTAAAAAAAAAAAACTTTTGATAAACGTTTTTTTTTTTTTTTTTGATAACTGGATAGAAGCGTCTGCAAAATGACTAAATGTAAATGTAAATATATATAAATAAATAAATATATATATAATACACAACACAACACAAAAAAAACACACACACACACACACACACACACACACATTTGTATATATTAAGTCTCACAATTGTACTTTTTTTATTAGTTTTTAACTATTTAGTAAATATTATTGTATAAATAGATTTTTTTTTAAATCAATGAATACTTTTAAGACAGTCAGTAGACAAAGAATGCAATCATAAAGACCTTAAAACTTAGTTTAGAATGACTCTTAGAATTAGAACTTAGTTTTTATGTATATGAAATTTACTAAACAAAATCACAAGATTCACCATAAAATTAACAGATATATCTGTTGATTCAAAATATATTAAAACATCTTTGAAAGTTTTATCAACATTGTGTCCTCATTTCTTTAGGATTATTGATTAATTAATTTTGAATAAAATTTTTCATAAAGTTTAAAAATGACAGGATGTGTCATTGCATAGTGTCATTAGATAATCAGTGTTGACATGACATCAGTTTACTTACAGTAAAAATAGAAATAAATGAGTTTAGTCTGATGCTGATGCATGTATGCAAACACAAACAGGGTGTGCACTGGAAGTAATGGAAGTAGGAGTATGTAGCTCAGGAGGCTTTCTGATTGGTTGATTAGTTGAACACTCAGCCAATGAGAATGTGTCAGAGATTATTGTGTTCAGCTGTGCTGCTGGAGACGGAGACTTTAAAGGTTGTGTGTCGCTCACTGTTGAGTCTTTTGCTTGCTTTGTTTTCCCTTTTGCAAGTATTATAATTCCCTTTTTGTTTTCTAGTGGTGTTTTGCTGCCACAACTCCTTAAAGAAATGAATCCGTGGGAAATGAGAAGTTGAAAGTGGATTTTGGAATTGACACAAAGGGAACAAAAACTCAGAACAGACACAAATCATGTCAGAATGACCAGATATAGAGTTTCCCTCCTTTTAATTTTTTTTGAAGAAGCATGAATTTTATGAAAATATAAGTGCAGTCTGTGTGTTGAGCAGTTCAGGCAGAATTACAGAAGTTCAGATCAAACCCAGATCTCCGTGTTTGAGGAAAATCAACATCTGCACAAACTCTGATCAGAGCAGATGATGTTTGGAAGTGACCTACACAAACTTGTGCTTGAGAAGCTGTGCAGTGTTATCTGCGTGTGTGTGATATTTATTGTAGATGTGTATTGTTCGTTGACCGTCCCTCACTTGAAAACACAAGTTCTTCACTCCAAGAGTTTTTGACTCTAACACAATCAAGAACAAAATCACAAAATGTGCACAAATTACAATCATCCACCAGTGATGGAGAGTTTATGGAATGTGCTGATATTTGTGTTTGTGAAATATTCTGGCGTTTTGTTCATTGATGGTGATTATGTAGTGTGTTCTGTCAGATGTCTGCACTGAAGCAGTTTAATTAAACCATGTTGCTCTGTGACTCCGAGAAATCCAGCTTTTCCTTCCATCTTGGGACATCTCCATCTCAGTGGATACAACATTTGAACCTGAACTTTTGTAACACTGATCAACAGAAAATCTATTTCATTATTACTTTCTAGGGACGTAACGATGCGCCGCGAGCCAGTTGAAAATTGATACAAAGATGTGACGAATCAAATCAGTTGAGATGTTAAATGTATCGTGTTGCATAGGTTTTCTTTCCATTTTTCCTTTGTATACCCTAGTGAAAAATATATATATATACTTAAATGTATTTTAAATAATTTATTTCATGCTAAGTATACTAAAAATAAATTTTCATATTTATGTACTTGATAAACTGCCCTGCAATTGTACTTTTAGTATACTAAACTGGTATATGTAAAGTCTGCTAAATTGGAACTACTAATTTTGTACTTAATGCACTTTAATTGTGCGGAAGTACTACTGAAGTCCAGTTAAAGACATACTTAGTATATTTGATTGTGCTAAAGTGGAACTATTGTATTGGATAACTATTGTATACTATAATATTTTGCATTTAAACTAAACTTAATTTAGTTTTAATGTAAAGTGGCACTAAGTTATGATCACAAATATATATATATATTTTTTTTTTGCACCATAAACTAGAATGAATCGTAAGTTACGACTTGCGCACTGCTTAATATTTTTTCGTTGCAACATAAAGAAGAATGAATCGTAAGTTACGACTTAGGCACTTCTAAATATTTTTTCGTTGCACGATGAAGTAGAATGAATCATAAGTTACGACTTGTGCACTGCTAAATGTTTTTTCGTTGCACCATAATCTAGAATGAATCGTAAGTTATGACTTGGACACTGCTGAATATTTTTTCGTTGCACCATAAACTAGAATGAATCATAAGTTACGACTTGCGCACTGCTAAATGTTTTTTCGTTGCACCATAAACTAGAATTAATCATAAGTTACGACTTGGACACTGCTGAATATTTTTTCGTTGCACCATAAAGAAGAATGAATCATAAGTTACGACTTGGACACTGCTGAATATTTTTTCGTTGGCACCATAAAGAAGAATGAATCGTAAGTTATGACTTGGGCACTGCTCAATATTTGTTCGTTGCACCATAAAGAAGAATGAATCGTAAGTTACGACTTGCGCACTGCTTAATATTTTTTCGTTGCAGCATATACTAGAATGAATCGTAAGTTACGACTTGCGCACTGCTAAATGTTTTTTCGTTGCACCATAAACTAGAATGAATCGTAAGTTATGACTTGGCCACTGCTCAATATTTTTTCGTTGCACCATAAAGAAGAATGAATCGTAAGTTATGACTTGTGCACTGCTAAATGTTTTTTTTGTTGCACCATGAACTAGAATGAATCGTAAGTTACGACTTGTGCACTGCTAAATGTTTTTTTGTTGCACCATAAACTAGAATGAATCGTAAGTTACGACTTGGACACTGCTGAATATTTTTTCGTTGCACCATAAAGAAGAATGAATCATAAGTTACGACTTGGACACTGCTGAATATTTTTTCGTTGCACCATAAAGAAGAATGAATCGTAAGTTACGACTTGCGCACTGCTTAATATTTTTTCGTTGCAGCATATACTAGAATGAATCGTAAGTTACGACTTGCGCACTGCTGAATATTTTTTCGTTGCACGATGAAGTAGAATGAATCGTAAGTTACGACTTGCGCACTGCTAAATGTTTTATCGTTGCACCATAAACTAGAATGAATCGTAAGTTATGACTTGGGCACTGCTGAATATTTTTTCGTTGCACCATAAACTAGAATGAATCGTAAGTTACGACTTGGACACTGCTGAATATTTTTTCGTTGCACCATAAACTAAAATGAATCGTAAGTTACGACTTGGACACTGCTGAATATTTTTTTCGTTGCACCATAAATGAATCGTAAGTTACGACTTGCGCACTGCTAAATGTTTTTTCGTTGCACCATAAACTAGAATGAATCGTAAGTTACGACTTGGACACTGCTGAATATTTTTTCGTTGCACCATAAACTAGAATGAATCGTAAGTTACGACTTGCGCACTGCTTAATATTTTTTCGTTGCAGCATATACTAGAATGAATCGTAAGTTACGACTTGCGCACTGCTGAATATTTTTTCGTTGCACGATGAAGTAGAATGAATCATAAGTTACGACTTGTGCACTGCTAAATGTTTTTTCGTTGCACCATAAACTAGAATGAATCGTAAGTTACGACTTGCGCACTGCTAAATGTTTTATCGTTGCACCATAAACTAGAATGAATCGTAAGTTATGACTTGGGCACTGCTGAATATTTTTTCGTTGCACCATAAACTAGAATGAATCGTAAGTTACGACTTGGACACTGCTGAATATTTTTTCGTTGCACCATAAACTAGAATGAATCGTAAGTTACGACTTGCGCACTGCTAAATGTTTTTTCGTTGCACCATAAACTAGAATGAATCGTAAGTTACGACTTGGACACTGCTGAATATATTTTTTCGTTGCACCATAAACTAGAATGAATCGTAAGTTACGACTTGGGCACTGCTGAATATTTTTTCGTTGCACCATAAACTAGAATGAATCGTAAGTTACGACTTGGACACTGCTGAATATTTTTTCGTTGCACCATAAACTAGAATGAATCGTAAGTTACGACTTTGCGCACTGCTAAATATTTTTTCGTTGCACCATAAACTAGAATGAATCGGAAGTTATGACTTGGGCACTGCTGAATATTTTTTCGTTGCACCATAAAAGAAGAATGAATCGTAAGTTACGAATTGGACACTGCTGAATATATTTTTCGTTGCACCATAAAGAAGAATGAATCGTAAGTTACGACTTGGGCACTGCTCAATATTTGTTCGTTGCACCATAAAGAAGAATGAATCATAAGTTACGACTTGGACACTGCTGAATATTTTTTCGTTGCACCATAAAGAAGAATGAATCGTAAGTTACGACTTGGGCACTGCTCAATATTTGTTCGTTGCACCATAAAAGAAGAATGAATCGTAAGTTACGACTTGCGAACTGCTGAATATTTTTTCGTTGCACCATAAAGAAGAATGAATCATAAGTTACGACTTGCGCACTGCTTAATATTTTTTCATTGCACGATGAAGTAGAATGAATCATAAGTTACGACTTGCGCACTGCTAAATGTTTTTTCGTTGCAACATAAACTAGAATGGATCGTAAGTTACGACTTGCGCACTGCTTAATATTTTTTCATTGCACGATGAAGTAGAATGAATCATAAGTTACGACTTGCGCACTGCTAAATGTTTTTTTTTCGTTGCACCATAAACTAGAATGGATCGTAAGTTACGACTTGCGCACTGCTTAATATTTTTTCATTGCACGATGAAGTAGAATGAATCATAAGTTACGACTTGCGCACTGCTAAATGTTTTTTCGTTGCACCATAAACTAGAATGAATCGTAAGTTATGACTTGGGCACTGCTGAATATTTTTTCGTTGCACCATAAACTAGAATGAATCGTAAGTTACGACTTGGACACTGCTGAATATTTTTTCGTTGCACCATAAATGAATCGTAAGTTACGACTTGCGCACTGCTAAATGTTTTTTCGTTGCACCATAAACTAGAATGAATCGTAAGTTACGACTTGGACACTGCTGAATATTTTTTCGTTGCACCATAAACTAGAATGAATCGTAAGTTACGACTTGTGCACTGCTAAATGTTTTTTTTCGTTGCACCATAAACTAGAATGAATCGTAAGTTACGACTTGGACACTGCTGAATATTTTTTCGTTGCACCATAAACTAGAATGAATCATAAGTTACGACTTGGGCACTGCTGAATATTTTTTCGTTGCACCATAAACTAGAATGAATCGTAAGTTACGACTTGGACACTGCTGAATATTTTTTCGTTGCACCATAAACTAGAATGAATCGTAAGTTACGACTTGTGCACTGCTAAATGTTTTTTCGTTGCACCATAAACTAGAATGAATCGTAAGTTATGACTTGGGCACTGCTGAATATTTTTTCGTTGCACCATAAAGAAGAATGAATCGTAAGTTACGAATTGGACACTGCTGAATATTTTTTCGTTGCACCATAAAGAAGAATGAATCGTAAGTTACGACTTGGGCACTGCTCAATATTTTTTCGTTGCCACCATAAAGAAGAATGAATCATAAGTTACGACTTGGACACTGCTGAATATTTTTTTTCGTTGCACCATAAAGAAGAATGAATCGTAAGTTACGACTTGGGCACTGCTCAATATTTGTTCGTTGCACCATAAAGAAGAATGAATCGTAAGTTACGACTTGCGAACTGCTGAATATTTTTTCGTTGCACCATAAAGAAGAATGAATCATAAGTTACGACTTGCGCACTGCTTAATATTTTTCATTGCACGATGAAGTAGAATGAATCATAAGTTACGACTTGCGCACTGCTAAATGTTTTTTCGTTGCACCATAAACTAGAATGGATCGTAAGTTACGACTTGCGCACTGCTTAATATTTTTTCATTGCACGATGAAGTAGAATGAATCATAAGTTACGACTTGCGCACTGCTAAATGTTTTTTCGTTGCACCATAAACTAGAATGAATCGTAAGTTACGACTTGGACACTGCTGAATATTTTTTCGTTGCACCATAAACTAGAATGAATCATAAGTTACGACTTGTGCACTGCTAAATGTTTTTTCGTTGCACCATAAACTAGAATGAATCGTAAGTTATGACTTGGGCACTGCTGAATATTTTTTCGTTGCACCATAAAGAAGAATGAATCGTAAGTTACGAATTGGACACTGCTGAATATTTTTTCGTTGCACCATAAAGAAGAATGAATCGTAAGTTACGACTTGGGCACTGCTCAATATTTGTTCGTTGCACCATAAAGAAGAATGAATCATAAGTTACGACTTGGACACTGCTGAATATTTTTTCGTTGCACCATAAAGAAGAATGAATCGTAAGTTACGACTTGGGCACTGCTCAATATTTGTTCGTTGCACCATAAAGAAGAATGAATCGTAAGTTACGACTTGCGCACTGCTTAATATTTTTTCATTGCACGATGAAGTAGAATGAATCATAAGTTACGACTTGCGCACTGCTAAATGTTTTTTCGTTGCACCATAAACTAGAATGGATCGTAAGTTATGACTTGCGCACTGCTGAATATTTTTTCGTTGCACCATAAACTAGAATGAATCGTAAGTTACGACTTGCGCGCTGCTAAATGTTTTTTCGTTGCACCATAAACTAGAATGAATCGTAAGTTATGACTTGGGCACTGCTGAATATTTTTTCGTTGCACCATAAAGAAGAATGAATCGTAAGTTACGACTTGGGCACTGCTCAATATTTGTTCGTTGCACCATAAAGAAGAATGAATCGTAAGTTACGACTTGCGCACTGCTTAATATTTTTTCGTTGCAGCATAAACTAGAATGAATCGTAAGTTACGACTTGGGCACTGCTGAATATTTTTTAGTTGCAGCACTGAATTTGAATTAATCGTAACAGTTGAAATAAAACTGCAAATCAGTAAGCTCATTTTGTATTTGACATGTCAATTTTTTTTAAACATTATATAATAATTCTGACATTTACAGTCCTTTACATTTTAAGAGAGAGAGCTTTGTGAATAAATAGCTTGTTAGTGGCTCTTCAAAAGAAACCTGATTTAAACTGTGTTACTCTGTGCACCATGAAGTCAATCATAATAAATATAATTTCCTGTTTTTTTAAATCAATTTTATTTCAAATAGTTTCTTAATGTTATTTACGTATAAAATATTTACATTATTTCATGTTTAAGTATCATATTTCAACTGAAATTCATGATATTTCAACACAAATTTGAAGACTGCTATTGGATACAAAACAGATTTCAGTACCTCAATAGGTTGGTAATATTAACATTATATCATAAAAAAAAAAAAAAACACAAAAATAAAAATAAAATAAAAAAATAAAAAAAAAAAAAAATCTACCTTATTTTTTTTTATTATGGTAAAATTCTGGCAACCACAGCTGCCAGAATTAAAAAGAAAAAAAAATTCTCAATATTGATGATAATCAGAAATGTGTCTTGAGCACTGAATCATGATTTCTGAAGATCATGTGACTCTGAAGACTGGAGTAATGATGCTGAAAATACAGCTGCACATCACAGAAATACATTACAGTTTAACAGATATTCACATAGAAAACAGACATTTTAATAATATTTCACTGTATTACTGTGAGATCATTTCCAGTCTCAGATCTTGTCAGTTCAGTCAGCTTGGATAAAAGTCTGATGCTTTTGGCAGATCTCTAGTCTTGGATTTGATTTGTTTACATCAGTCAGTGTATGATTATTGTGTGTAATATTTCAGTTTCATGGAACCGTGCAGAATTCAGAATGGCAGAATTGGCTCCCTTTCAATTCATTACATTGACATTTGAATTGAATTGGCTGTCCAACTGAAATGACATGCATTCTGTAAAATTAAGTATTCTTCCACCCTGATAATTTTCTATAAATTTAATTTTAATTCCTCTTCATTGTATTCAAATCCAAACAGCATCTTTTGCATCTATTTAGTTAAATTTTTGTCTACACACTTCACTATCTAGTTGTCTAATACTGCAGTTTCTCAAAGTTACCAGCCATTTTTTATTTAAAGCCAAAGCCAGTTCAGTTTGTTTAATTGTTGGTGTTACTGACGCTACAGAAGAGTTTTGTTGTATTTTGTTTTTTAGAGTGATGTTAGCATTGACTGACTGGTTCTTGAGATGTCTTCGTCACATGGAACAGTTTCTGAATTGTACAAACACCAGACAGAAGTTACTCGCCTGTCATCTGTGTTCATCGCTGTCTGTTGCTCATTGACCTTCTGACCCCATACATGACCTTCATCCAGGAGCAGCCATGTTTGAGGTCAAAGGTCACCTCCCACGCTCTCGCACCTGCTACTGCCACCCAGAGATGTCCTCCCTGGTGCACTAAAGTTAATTTATTAAATATGATGAAAAAACTAATTTCTATTGGTAGATCTCTCTGTCTGGCTTTTTAATAATTTTCACAAGACTCTCCAAAGTATTTGTGTTATCCTAGTATCATTGATATTCTATTACAATAATAATAATAATAATAATAATAATAATAATAATTATAAAAGTTTTTTTTTTTTTTTTTTTTAGATTTTCTGTTTTCCTTTTATATTTAGACAGCTATTTTGTTTTGTATTTTTGTCATGTTTTTTTATTTCAATTTGAGTTATTTTAGTACTATCAGATGTTGCTTTCACTAAAAAAAGATAACATTTTTCACTTGAAAATTGCTAGTAAATTTCACAAATAATTACAAGCATACATTAACATGTTGAATTAAAGTAGATAAATAAAATGCAGTCCAATAATTTTTCATTTACAATCTCATTTACAATTATTGTTGACAAGTAGTTTTATTTTATTTTTTTGTTTGTCAAGTCAATATTCTGAGTCTGTCTTGACAAAACCTTTCTTTTCCTAGGTAAAAAATACAGTAAATATAAAAATACGGTAAATAGTCAGTTCTATAAATTTCAGTTGATTTAATATTCAGCTTCCTTAAATAAATTGAATTGCAATTCTGCATATTACTTTCTTAAATCAAATTCATCAATTAAACCGGAATGAAGAAGACTTTCTCAATGCATCGCTGCATGACCCTGGAGTGAACGAAGGCCGTGTGTTTGGGACAGGACCGCTGTGATATATAAGCCCCTGACATTACATGCATGTTGAGAGCATTAGCTGTTTCTCCGTGACCATTAGCGTGTTCTGCTGATGTGTGTAGCCGAGTCATAAAAGTCAAAAGCGTATGGAAACGGCATCAGATGCAGAATTATCTAAACCTTCATGCATTTACTCAGTGGACTTTATGGTGTTTGTGACGTGCTTCTGCTGCCGCCCGTCGAGAGATTCATGCACGCACTGATTTTATGAGCAAATTCATGAAGGAAAGCACAGGGATTAATGTTGAGGGCCAGCGTCTGAAAGGAACATTGTGTAGCCAGCCGTCTCACAGCCAGAGCTGTAATTTACTCTCACAAACTCACATTAATGAGCTACAAAAGCACAATAAACACAATCACACTGAATTATGATCAGCAGAAGTACACAATAAGCCACCACTGCTCGCAGTACTTCTGTAAGTGCTATCTACATGTGTTATACGCTGCAAAAAGTGCATAAAATCAGTTGAAATTCATGTCATTTTTAAGTCCAGAAGCAAAATGACAAAATATTGCCTTGTTTTTGCTTAAAACAAGAAAAAATGCCAGTGGGCTCGGAAAATCTTATTTTCCCTTTGAATTAAGTTTATTATTATTTTTATTTTTATTTTAGCCTATTTGCAGATATTTTCTCTTGTTGTAAGCATGAACTCATTTTCATACATTCTTCAGGAAACCAGATTAATTTTCCTTCTCAAGTAAATGTATTTTTATTTAGGAATGTGTAGATGTTTTTAATGGAAACAACACTGAAATAAGTAAGAAAACCACGTTTTGAAGTTTTTAGCTTATTTTATCATCGGAAAACTGGTACTGAACTAGATTTTACATTTTTACTGTGTTTGTAAAAATTAGTGCTTGTGCTTGTTTTAGTATTTTATACTCTTGTAGTTTTTGTAATTTTATATTTTCAGTATTCAGTTTAATTTTATATATGTTTTTTGTTGATTATAGTTTTTGATAAGTATTTAATTTTTAGTTAGTTAAGTTTTAGTTGTTTTTGTTCTATTTTAGCGTTCACACTAAACACAAATGAGACGTTGCCTTCACTGG
Source organism: Cyprinus carpio (assembly GCF_018340385.1). Lineage (NCBI taxonomy): Eukaryota > Metazoa > Chordata > Actinopteri > Cypriniformes > Cyprinidae > Cyprinus > Cyprinus carpio. The sequence continues at coordinate 24,728,664 of NC_056610.1, forward strand.
AAAAACAATTTTTACTAAAGATTTCAAGTAAATTTCACACAGAATTATAAAGAAACCACAAGTAACTTGATGTTAGGGCTGGGAGGTTTGACCGTATAGTGTGTGTCTCGTTAGAGATTTTACTATATTGTTCATTTCACAGAATGCAGATTTAGCACACTTATAAGTTATATACACCTGACCTAGAAGTGATAAAGAAACATGCATGAATGAGAAAATAAAGAGTGCTGTGTACTTGATGTTAAATAGAGTTAAGTGCAACAATCTGTGAAAAAGAACTGAATGCTGTGCTCACGCTGACAGCATGCAATCGCAAATTCTCTTTTGCATCTTATTGCGCTTGAATGGTCAAATACACAATTATGTCAAAATACCCGGCGTGTTGTGTATTCATTTAAACACAGTCAGTAGTTTGTAAAATTAATGTAAACAGTTGAGTGAAACACGGATGTGTTTCAGTACATTGGATCCGTGCAGTCGCTCTTAAAGTGACAGCGTCTTAATTTACCTGATGCTGTATGCGTCATTCATATTAATAAAAAAGCTTGTTCTGCTCAGGTTTGATTTTCATTGTTTAGGTTTGTTTGAGAGTTTTTAAACTCACTGAGAAGGACAGATATTTGACTTTATAAAGCAGGACATAACTGAGAGTCTGCAGAATGCAAATAATGAAAACAACCCTGAACTTCTTCCAAATGACAGTGATTTCATCTCTCCATGGCTTCCTCAGCGCTTCACCAGAGTCTGTTCAGAGTTAAACTCCATGTAATGCTGAGGGTTCGTGCGTCTGCATCAGCGATGGCTTCCAGATGTTTCTCACTTGAGGATCCTCACGCCGCTGCTTCCTCTCAGCGTCTGCGAGAGCGTAATGATGTGTCTCTGAGATTTCACATGCTCACGTGATCTTCTGAGGGCAGAGGAGAAAGTGTTTGCTTTTGGGAGAGTTTTGGCAGGAACCGCAAATGAAGGAGAAGCTCAAGTGAACTGTAACAATATTGTGTTTGCATGTTTCCTGCTATTAGAGAGCGAGTGTGTGACGACTGAAGGGACAACACACACACAATCCTCTTTACACACAGCCAAACTAATCACGAGAACTACTGAGTGATTCACTTTTATTATCTGTCAATAGAACTATCAAATATTTAATAGCGGCCCTGCATTCTGAAAAACACTGATTTTTGAAGTTTATTTTATTTCAATCTATGATTTATTTTTATTTTATGGTTTTAGTTAATGATAATAACCCTGGTCATATAAACATTCAGAGTCTGTCTTGACAAACTTTCATTTTCTAGGATAAAAAAATAACAACGAATTTCTTTGAATTTCAATTGATTTAAAATTCAGTTTTAAATGTAATTGTGATTCTTCATCCTACTACCTTAAATCAAATACATCAATTAAATTGGAATGAAAAATCATTTTCATTACTGCACAGTGAAACTCATGAGAAGAAAAATATTTGTATAAAATAATATAATATATAAATATCACAGTAATTACATCTTAAAAATTTAATTCTGCTAATTTGCAAAAAGGCCTAATATTATCTAATCTGATGATGCAGTGATAAAAAATTCTTACAATTTCCATTGTATATTTTTTTCTCAACAAGAATGAATATATTAAAAAAAACAATACAAACAATATATTTAATTTTTTTTTTTGATATTAGTATATGTATATTTTACATTTAATCATTTAGCAGATGCTTTAATCCAAAGCGACTTACAAATGAGAACAATAGAAGCAATCAGACCAGTGAGAGAATAACAACAGTATACAAGTGCCATGACAAGTCTCAGTTAGTCTAGCACAGAACACATAGTTATGTTTTTTTTTTTTTTTTTCAAGAATAGAATAAAATGGAAAAGAAAAGGTAAGTGCTCGTATTAGTTGGTCAAGTGCTGGCGAAAAAGATGTGTCTTTAGATGTTTTTTGAAGAATTGAGATCGGGAGGTCATTCCACCAGCTGGGCACAGTCCAGGAAAAGGTCCGTGAGAGTGATTTTGAACCTCTTTGGGACTGCACCACAAAGCGCTGTTCACTTGCAGAACGCAAGCTTCTGGAGGACACATAAGTTTGAACTAGTGAGTTTAGGTATGTTGGTGCCGTGCCAGTGGTCATCTTGTAGGCAAACATCAGTACCTTGAATTTGATGCGAGCGGCTACTGGTAGCCAGTGTAACCTGATGAGGAGAGGAGTAACATGAGCTGTTTTTTTAGACAACTCTAAAAACTGTATTGAAGACAACCCTCGCTGCTGCATTCTGGATCAGTTGCAGAGGCTTGATAGTACATGCAGGACGGCCTGCCAAGAGAGCATTACAATAGTCCAGTCTGGAGAGAACAAGAGCTTGGACAAGAAGTTGTCTGTCCTGGAAGGAGTTATGGTAGACAAACCCAGCTGTATACAGTAGTTGTGCTGGAACCACAAGCAGTTCAGTCTTAGTAAGGTTGAGCTGAAGGTGATGATCCTTCATCCAGCTAGAAATTACTCTCAGACAGGCTGCAATACGAGCAGCTACCATCGGATCATCTGGTTGGAATGAGAAGTAGAGTTGAGTGTCATCAGCATAGCAGTGATAGGAAAAGCCATGCTTCTGAATGAAAGATCCTAATGATGTCATGTAGATGGAGAAGAGAAGTGGTCCAAGTACTGAGCCTTGAGGAACCCCAGTAGCAAGAAGTTGTGACTTAGAAACCTTACCCCTCCAAGACACCCTGAAGGACCTACCTGAGAGGTAGGACTTGAACCACTGGAGAGCGGTTCCAGAGATGCCCATCTTTCTGAGGGTGGACAGGAGAATCTGGTGATTAACTGTGTCAAAAGCAGCAGACGGATCCAGAAAGATGAGTACTGAGGATTTGGAAGCTGCTCTTGCCAGTCGCAGGGCTTCAGTAACCGAGAGCAGGGCAGTCTCAGTTGAGTGGCTGCTTTTGAAGCCAGATTAGTTGCTGTCCAGGAGGTTGTTCTGTACAAGAAACATAAAGAGCTGGTTGAACACAACTCGCTCAAGTGTCTTTGCAATGAATGGAAGAAGGGATACCTGTCGGTAGTTTTCAAGAAGTGCTGGATTTAGAGATGGTTATGTAGTATTTATGTTTGTATATAATATACACACACATATATATATATATATATATATATATATATATTATGAATGTATTAAATATGATTAAATTATATAATATATATAATATAGTTGTATAACATAAATATAATATATAATAATTTAACTTACAGGCTGCAAAAGAGTGGAAAATTTTCTTTTCTTTCCATAATTCTGACCTTAAAATCAGGATCAGGGATCAAATAATGTCATACCTGTGAAAACAGGCTGAGAATAGATCAAATATCAGACAGGAATCATGAGTTTGTGGTGTTTTTCTGCTGATTAAAGGAGAATGCAAGAATTCTCCACCACACAAATAATCAATAATGCTATGAAATGCATCATATTTTTTTCTAATAAAATATGATGTGTTCCAGCAAAAAAGGCACTATTTTTGGAATCAGCATCTCAAAAATAGTAAGAAACTTGGATTTCATTTAGCAAATGAGATGCAGGGTGATGTTATTCTATAGTGTTATAGAATTAATATGAATGTTGTCGTGCATCCAAAGTAAAGCTCTATGGTTTGTAAAATTACACTTGTATGATTCTAAATCTGACCACTAGTTACTGGTTTACTTTTCTCTGTATTCATTGTTTTTTTTTTTTTGGTTGTGGAAAGCACATATATTGTTGGATGCTCACAGATCTGGCGTCGCAGTCGACCACAGAGCGAGTGATTGTGCTGAGCTCCAGCGTAATGACAGAGCAGAGACACACAGAATAAACCCTGCTGCTGCCCGAGCTTCATTTAGATCTGCAGCGGTTCCTCTGGAGCTCGACCGATGCTTGAGGTCCAGCCGTGTTTGTTAACTCCACAGAAAGGCATTGTTAGTGTTCGCTCCACACCCGTGAATCAGGAACCGCACGCTTTATTTGAAAAGCAGTAACCGCATCGTTTGTACAAATAGAATTTGTTTACATTAAAACAATTGGAAACAATTTTCACTCAGGAACTGCTAGTAAATTTCACGCAAGATTACAAGTAAATGGCAAGCAACAGTAAAAAAACTATACTGAGACAATGTCCTGCAACAACAAATCTGACCATTCCCACATCAAAAAACAACACCACAAAATACACAACAAATCTTTCCACAAAAATGTTCCCTGGGTCGCTATTTGTGTTAAGCATTTATTAGTAAACTTTTTTTGTCTGCTTTGTGAGAACATGAAAGCCCCAAAACCTACTGTCATAATATTTTGTCTAAAAGGTGTGAGTGAGAGAGAGAGAGAGAAAGAGAGAGAGTTATACTATCAGATTGATCAAATGATATAGTATGCAGTTCAGGAAAGGATGAAATAGAAATAGTTTGTATACGTGTGTGTGTGTTAGAGTGAGTATGCATGTATCCACACATGAACAGGTCCAAGGCCTTTATGTTTGCAAGCACACATGAACATATGTGAACATGATCTGAACACTAATAGTTTCTATTACTTTCATTCTTTCCCATTCACTTTGAATGGACATTTTTGACCGGGAACACCACAAGTGTGACTTTGTGCCATTTTGTACAAAATAAAAGCATTTAAAAGCAAACTTCCTGATTAAACATTAAAGTACAAGTTTTTATTTAATATTGTGAAAGTTCATAAATAATGCTTTTTTCACTCAGAAAATTAGATGCCTACTCTCAGATAAACAAGGTCTACGATTAATCAGATGAAAATATAAATACAAAACAAGTCCTAAATGAAAGAAAATAAGTTGACTAAAACATTGAATCCAATATTTGGTGATTAATATAGTATAATGAGTGATTTATAAGCAATTTGAGGCCGGGTCATTTTTGACCAGGAACACCACAAGTGTGACTTTGCCATTTTTTTTACAAAATAAATCTTCTCGGGGGAATAAAGACCTGAACACCACATGAGGGTTAATATAAAACTGTGATTAAACTGACTTGGAAAAACCTGTGCATTAATGCATACCTGTCAGCCAATCAGACTTGAGTATTCAGACAGAGCATGATTAATCAAATATATATAAGTAAGAAAAGGTGTGTTATATGTGCAGCTGCGAGGTTCGTCTCAATAAAAACACAGATCCGTGTTTGTTTGGCTGCTGTTGAGAGGTTTGTGGTCTGAAGGTGTTTACTGTGTCTGATCTGCTCTTTAGAGAGCGTCGTGTTTGCTGAGAGTGATGAACGGCTCTAAAGGCAAGCTTGTGCAGAACATCCTTATATGGAGATGTTTGTGTCTTATGCAAATAACTAAACTCAAGCTCATTTAGAATACTATAGATTCATTTCAAGAACAAATTTGTGTGTGTGTGAAGATGCTGCAGAACACAACTGTATTAATTATATAAATTAACATATGGCTAAATACTTATTTCTGTCATAATATCTTCAAGTTAAATCCACAGTTAATATAGTTAACTAAAACTAAAACTGTCATTACTTGAAATAAATGTCAACTGAAATGTTTATTCATTTACTAAAACTTTAACTATAAATTAACATAAAACAGAAAATATAAAAATAAAATCTAATTGAAAATATTATCAGAAACTATACTAGTATCTTAGTAATACTAACATAACATCGGTTAAATCAAACTTTAATTTTGTCGGTTTGTCATGAAGATCTGTGAGTTTCAGTGTGTGTTTGATGGTAGAAGGAAAGAACTGAAAAGCTGCAGATGTGACTCTGGGAGCAGCTCTAGTGCACTTAGAAGGGTGTAAAGCAGTGTGCTGACTCCAGCAGAATGAGACGAGCGCTGGAGGAGGTTTCCCGAGGAATTCCCCGTTTGACCCCCTCCACCTTCAAACACTTTAACTGGAGCCTGCTTGTGTTTTTCTCCTCCTAACAATCTTGTTTCCTGCCTCCGCACCGAACAATGGCTCATTCTCCAGCAGGACGGCTCCGTCTCGACCTGCGGCTTGGCAGAAGCAGAGGCCTCCGATTACAACCACACGAGCGATGAAAACACAACCACTGCAGCAACAGTTCACACAAATCATTCATTTCCAAACCTGTCTGATGTGTAGTGTGTAGAAAGCAGAGAATGAGCTTCTGTTCTCCATGCAGTGAAAGTTTATACTGTCAAGCACAAATGAATCTTTTTTCTTTTTTTCATTTTTGAATGAATCTCTTGAATGAATGATTCAAAGACAAATACATTTTTAACAGCCCCTTTTCAGCACTTAAAAATAAAAGATGCGCACACAGGAATTGATAGACGGAATGGAAATTTTGTAACAAGTATCCTAATCTGGGTTTGGAAATGATTTTTGATTCCCAACCCTAATTATAAGCAATAAAAGTGAGCTTTAAATGAGACACGTCAACGATTCACTGATGATCTTCTCCTCTGTGCTTGATTTGCAGCTGTCTGACGGACAGAAAACATCTCCAGAAACAGATAAATGATGTCGTTCAAGTGTACAATTATCAGCAGAACAATTTACCATGTTTTACACATCAATCTCTTGCAGTCAAGTTTGTGTAACGGTTCATTTCTCTGTGAAATCAGAGTTGCGCATTTCAAATTTTCAAAATGTCTAGGCCTAAGTGTAACATTTGTATTTGATTTGTATGTAAAGTATTGCACATAAAATATTGCATGTCACGTTTCCATGCATTTGGATTACATAGTTTATAGTACATGTGATGCATATTTGCCAGTCACACACACATGAAACAGGTCAGATTTCTGCAATCCTACTCAAACTCAAATATCACAAATCATTTATTAATAAATCCAGTTTATTTACATCTCATACATTTATCTAACTGAATACTGCTTGCACAGCTAGCCATATTTCATCCATGTTCATACTTTTAAACTGAATAAATGTAATTGTTTTCACAATAAACAGATTCACGCTGATTCAAAGCAATTTGAATAAATGTATTTTGAATTTAAATCAGATCAAATCAATGCAAATAGTAATAAACTATGCCATCATTTATTGATTGCGATATCTGGTTGTTTTGTTTATGTGTGACTAACAAATATGCATCAGTTTAAGTTTATTAGTTTGTGTTGAAACTATCTCAATTGGCCCATGCGCATTCACACTCATTTTGCCAGCATGGCTCACAAATGGAGTTCTATTGCATTTTCCCGATCTGAAACCAGGATTTTTGGGAATCTATTTCTTAGCGCTTCACTGAAGCTGTTTAACGATCTCTAGTCGTCGCTCAGATCTGGTTTCGGTCGGTTCATCTTCGTCTTCATCAGCGGTGTGGAAGTCGAGTGTCAAACTGGATCAGAGCCTGGAAGATTGTGCTGACAAGAAACCCACAGATTTGCAGCTCTCTTCCTCTCCGACCACCGAAACACTGCAAACCCTGCGTGTTTATCATCATTCCTACTAACAGCTTTCCTCTGTGGCGGGCGGTGCATCATGGGAAACTCATATCTTTGGGTCAGCTGTGGTTTGGTAGCGAATGATGATTTAATGCGTGAAATATTCCATGGGCTGATGGGCTGCTTAGTTCAGATTTGTCCTGAAAACCGCAGCGCTGCATTACAGAGCTTGAACGATTGTTTAATGCGAGCGGAGCAGATTCTGAACGTTGGATCGAGAGCAGACGCTAACAGACCAAACCAATCCCTGAAACACCTGGAGAAATAATTCAGCGTTTCACTCCTGCTTCACACAAACACAGAGTGTGACGCTGCTGCACGGATCGTGATGAAGCCCAGAAACCTCATATTTCACTCCACAATCACAGACAAGAAACTGCATTTTGCATAAAGAAAGTGAGGCCTATTTTAGGAGGATTACAAATGCAATCAGCCTAAATGATGCTCAAATAATGTTGTTCGTGCAGAATATGCCTTTTGATTTGTGGGATGAAATATGACCCTGGCGTTTCTCTGTGAGTAAGTTTGCATGCGTGCGTAAATGGATGCAGCGCTGCAGAAGATCATCGTGTGTTTGATTGAACTGCAGCTGTTTGTGGTGAGTTCACGTCATTATTGCACGTGTGTAAACTCTCTCTCGAGCTCAACAATCAGTCTGTGATCCGTCAGAACCATGAGATGAGCGGGAATCAGTGTTTGACATGCTGTTCTGTTGTTCAGTGCTGCACTGAAACCTCTTGCATTAATATATTAAAGGAATAGTTCAACTAAAAATACTCTTTGTTGGAAATGTGCTCACCCTCAGCTCATCTGAGATCAGGAGGAGTTTGTTTCTTCATCAGGTTTGTAGAAATGTAGCACTGCATCAGTGTCTCACCAATGGATGCTCTGCAGTGAATGGGTGCCGTCAGAATGAGAGTCCAAACAGCTGATAAAAACACCACAATAATCCACAAGTAATCCACAGCACTCCTGTTTATTTATTTTATATGTGTATGCATGTATGGCCTATATACTTATTCTTAAATATTTTATTAAAATCTTTAATTATAATATATTAGATATTTTTCCTTTTGTCTGATCTTTTTTATGGAGGCTTTGTATTTTATATATATATATATATATATATATATATATATATATATATATATATATATATATATATATATATATATATATATTAGTGACTGATCCTTTTATGAAGGCCATAAAGTATATGTATCTTTTTTTTTTTTTAACATTATAGAAGATATTAATAAAAATCGAAGCTCTTAAAGTGTGATTCTCTATTTGTCTCTCATTGAGATGAATGTTACAACAGCAGTCACATTTCCCTCTGAACTCTCTAGTAATATAACCTAATAATTACCTGTGTTTTTGAGCTTCAAATATCTTGGACTTGAGTCAAATAAAGATGATTAATGAGTGTGTTATTTGGCAGAGGAATAATTCTGAATTATGTCTTTAAAGGAGCCACGCTGAAAGCTGATTCTTCTTATTCTCTGGCTGTGTTCGTGAGGATCAAACGCGTCTGTGACCCTTCACTTTAATGTGCTGAATGACTTCAAATGTGTTTGTATGTAATAGACTTCGTCTTTAGTAAATGTCCAGATTTGTGGTGAAGATTTCTCCGACCATCCAAATGATCTCCTTTAATGTTCTTCTTCTCTCAGTTTTGGGGTTTATTGTGTGTCCAAAAATGCTGGACTGAATTAAAAGCAACAGTTTGCAGCTAATCGTTCGCAGCCAAAAAGCAAGATGATGATGATTCCTTTACATCAGAAACAATATTTTGACTCTTTTATCCCCAACTGATTTATATATTGAGAGGGTTTTGTGTTTCAGTATGCACCGCAAACACAAACACACACTGCTATCATTGTGTGACCGGCTTCAAAACGTTATTATTACTTTATTATTGCCACATTAAAGGTTGGTTTTACTTTTCTTAAACTAAGAGGAAACATTAGCTTTGCTGTTATGTTGGTGTTGTTAATAATTCCCATTCTGTTCTTATCAAATTTGTGTTTGAACTGAATTTCATTTGTGAGGAGAACAGTTAAGGACAAATAATATAAACCCGATTTTAAGTTCTTCATGGTGAAGTTAGACTTTCTGGCAGTGATTGTAAGAATGATTAATGCATGTTGATGTCACATAGCAATATGCCTTGAATAAAATATGCCTATTTTCCAATGTTTCTCTTTCTTTTTGGCATTATCTCTGGTCTAGGCACATTTCATGACGGTAAGTTTAATTTCTTTGATTATAACAATTGTAGCACTGTTTGAAACCTTGTAGTCAAGATATAATGTATATGATATTTATCATGTATGACTAAAATCAGGGATTAAAAACAAATTCTAAGGAAAAACGGTACTATAGTTCGGAGGTCTCTTTTGGCCTGTTTATAATGAAATAAAAATAACTGCTTCATTTATGTAGAAGCAGGAGTAATTTAAATAACATTTTTGTATTTTCATTTTTATCATTTTTATTTTATTAATCAAAATACAATGCCCACAGTGTTATAACGGGGCTGCCAAACGTGCATGTTGAGGGGCGAGTTGAGATATGCCACGATAATGTCTTCATATGTTTGCAACAAAACTTTGTAGTATATCTCAGCTTAATTAAATATAATTATACTGGATATACTGTTTTAAAAAATCTGTAAAAATAGGGCACTATGCACGCTGTGAATGAATTTGCATATTTTTAATTATACCTGTCATGTTTGTGTTTTTTCATCACTATACAGACTGTTTATGTTAATATTCAGAAACATGTGCAGTGCTATTATTTATCTTTTTCTCTTTAACTTTTATTAAACTGCAGATGAAAATACAATAGGCCTATACCATAAGGATAAATGATGTGGGAACGCATCTTCAAATTAATCTCATACACACATGCATGTTGCCATTACAGTAGTCATTGCCGAACAACAGGCAAATAAAGCATAGACTGAGCTTACAAAAGTAATTCAGTCAAGATAATCTTTTATTTTGTTCTTTGATCTAGACCCTATTAAATTGACCAATTTTAGACCAGTTTCCCATCTTCCATGTTTGTCCAAAATTGAAAAAAATAAAAAAGTAGTGTTCAGTACATGGCTTTTAAGAAAGAAATAAGATAGGTGAAGTTTACCAGTCTGGTTTCAGGAAGCATCATTGTACGGAGACAGCCCTTGTAAGTCATATATTGGTTTAAGTTATATTTGACTGCTTGAAGCATGGCAGTAAGATTTTGCGCATATACAGTACATCAAACTCGACATCGCTTAAATGTGGCGTGCCTCAAGGCTCTATTCTGGCCCCCACACTTTTTTTCACTTCATATGCTTCTGTTAGGAGACATCTTTAAGAAGTATAACATAGAGTTTCACTGCTATGCGGATTACTTTCAAGTATATTTACCATTTACAAATGGTAATAGATTAAAACACCTTATGTCGTGCCTCTCTGATCTAAAAACATGGCTGGCCTCTAATTTTTTATATCTCAATGAGACAAAGACGGAGGTTGTGGTGTTCGGCCCCAGAGGAGCCAGGGATGAAGTAGAGTTTATTTTTGGCCCCATTGTCTTTGTCAAAGAACACGTTAAACACCTGGGTGTTTGTGTTGATAGTTCCCTGAAGTTGAACACTCAGATCAATCATGTGGTGAAGTCAAGTTTTTTTCATATGAGAAATCTGGGCAAGATTAAATCATGTCTGACATTTAAGAGTCTTGAAATTGCAATTCATGCTCGTATCATCAAGACTCGATTACTGTAACTCATTATAGAAGGGTATTAGTCAACTGTGGCTGCAGAAGGTTCAAAACATGGCCACAAGACTGTTAAATAATATTAAAAAAACATCATTGATTTCTCTACACTAGCTTCCAGTACAGTATAGGAATGATTTTAAGCTTCTTTTGTTAGTGTATAAGTCTTTGGCCTTGCACCGACTTATCTATCAGAGCTGCTAACTGAGTATCAGAGTGGAAGAACATTGAGATCAGCAACTCAAAACCAAAGACTAAAAGTTAAGCCAGAATGGGGATTGTGCATTTGCGGCAGTAGTGCCATGACTTTGGAATAGTTTACATGTCAGGGACGCTGACTCTGTACATGTTTTCAAAGTACAGCTAAAGACATATCTGTTTGCCATGGCACAACCTTTCTCAACTCTTTGTGTTCACTTAAGACATAACCGACTGTATTTATGGGCAGAGCTGGGTAGATTACTTACAAATTGTAATCTGTTACCGATTCCAAATGATATGACTAAAATTGTAGTTAGTAACGTAATCCATTACATTGCACATTTTAGGTAATATAATCAGATTACTTTTAGATTACTTTTGACCTAACTCATGTTTCTCTTTGATTTAAACAGGATAATCTCTTACCATACTGATATAAAAATACAAAGATTAAGAAAATATATTCCATTTGTTGTTATTAACAACATTAAGTGCATTAAACAGTATATTACGTCAAAGTTTCTCAAAACTGTGTTTGTGAAGGAGCTGCAGGGGGTTTATGAGTTTAATGAAAAGCTAATTAATTCATAAAAATGCTAAATAAAATAACATTTTAAAATGAGTCAAAATAAAACACTTACTGAAATAATGAAATATTTTTATTTACCTGCATGTCCTGTGACCATAACCATCGTCAGAGAATCATGAACATACAAATCAAATGCTTTATTATTAACATATTTTAAAATCTCAGGGGTACTTCAAATAAAAATATATTTGCTGAAAGATCAGATGACAAAAACATTGGTGAATTTGTGCATTTAAATGTGTTTAAAAGACATGTTAAAATAACTGACTGAGTGATAATTCCAATAAAAAATCATTTTCATCAGTACTTGATGCAATGTTTAAACACTTGTTAAACCTGAACTGATTTTTATAAATCCAGTGATCAAATGAAGTGTAGACACCTGACTAATATCAACAAAACTGGCAGACTTTCTGAATTTATATAAACAGTAGGCTTTTTAGAAAATGTAAAAGATGAAAAAGAGGAATTAAGGAGAATCAATAAATTCTGAATAAATGATTGCCATTGTGTAAATATGTAATCATGTAATCCATAAAAAGTTACTGTAGTCTGATTACGTGTATTTTAAAATGTAATTTAAGATAATTACAAATTATTTCATACGTATGGTGACTATGGGGCTATGTAAATTATTTTTTTTTATAAATAATAATGTTATAATGTTGATAATTATCTGTTACCTGACTGTTCATATGGACGTCGTGATACTTACGAGACATCATCGATAAACAATAATATCATCATATCGCCAAGCCCAGTCTGAGTAAGCAGTAGTTTTAAAGCTAGCTAGATAAATAGATGTATTTTCCTGTTCTAGGCTGTTCTGGCTGGTTTTTAGGACATATAGAGCACAACAGTATGTTACGTTTCTCAAGCCAAAATGATAACAAAAATAGATACAACATCTCTTTTCTCATACAGGAGGTTTTTGATACATATGCAGACATTTGTGACAAACAGAACAACCTAGCAACAGCACAGCAACGCCCCGGCAACCGGCCACAACAGTCCAGAAAGATGGAGGTGAGTTTGACGTTCTTCAGAAACTCAAACTCCAGAACAGGATCAGGACACATCTACATGAGCGAATGGTTTTGAAATCGTTCGAGTAACCCAGAACATGGAGTTATTAGTCCAATTAACAAATTACCCAAACCCTGGGCCACCAGCGACGTGCTCTTACAATGCTTTTACAGCTTCACTGGCAGTCAAACGAACCGAGTGGCCAATTAAGATCCAGCAGCGGCGCTGCGTTTGGCTCTGAGAGAGAACTTTACACAATGCAGCCGTATAAAGATAATGAGGCCGTGTAATCACCGGCCATGAAGGAATACAGATGTGCTTCCATCAGAATTACATCGCTTGTGTTATTCAGAGTCACGTTTCACTTCTCTGGCTGGTTTGACAGAGGAACTTCAGGGTCGTCTGATCTTTAAGTCAAGACATTACAGGCAAAACCTCTCCCTGAAAACAATCGCACACCTCTGAACATTCATCCACCAATCAGATTCAAACATTCAACACTCATTTCTGCAGAAAGACATCAACATGAAATCTCACGTAGTATTTCATGTACCTCAGGCAAGTCATTAGTGTTCGCTAAAGAAATTAAGTCTGGAGAAGAGCATTTCGCGAAATATTAGACTATATACTACTTATATTTTACTTTACCTGTTAGTGATATCTTAATTATTTAAAGGGTTAGTTCACCCAAAATTTAAAATTAGTCCATGTTTTATTCACCCTCAAGGCATCCTAGGTGTATATGGCTTTCTTCTTTCGGATGAATCCAGTCGGAGTTATATTAAAAATTGTCTTTGATCTTCCAAGCTGTTTAGGTGGGTGTTTTTGTTTAACAGTCCAAAAGACGTCAAATAAAGCGCACACATCCATAATAAAAAGTGCCTCACACGGCTCCGGGGGGTGAATAAAGGCCTCCTGTAGAGAATATATACATATTTAATGTTTAAATGAATCGGTTGTGAAAAAAAGCAATGACTGCCACTGTGTATATGATTATATTTCAACAACATATAGAAATGGAATCATTTAGAAGTTAATTTTAAAACTGCGTTATGTGCAATTTACATTTGCACAAGTGCAAGTGTTGATTATCATGTTTTAAAATAAATAGTAATTAAATTTAAGTTTGCTCTTTTGTCAATTGTAACCGTATAGTGATGTAAACAGTCTTCCTATAGATTAGAGCAGAAACTAAGGTAAAGGTATTAAAACAAAGAGCAATTTGTTCAGTAAACCACTGTTTAATAATAATAATAAAAAAGTGTATTTCCCCCCTGCTGTACCAAAACCATACCGAACCGTGATGTCAAAACTGAAATATGTACTGAACCGTCATGTTTGTGGACCGTTACACTCCATATATATATATATATATATATATATGTATATATATATATATATATATATATATATATCCGCTCCATTAGCTGATCTGTGGTTTTGAGACTCAGGCTGGCTGTTCTCATCTCAGGACAGCACAAGGTTTTTCCTCGTGCGCTCAGGGACTCGTAACGATCGGACGTCTGACCCGCTTGGTTTAATGTCACCCGGCTGCTAGCTAAACAATGTAGCACTAAACGCCCGGCGAGCGTCTGCGTCTCTGGCTGTGACTGCTGTTTGATTTGGATTGAGGTTTGAAGGTGCTAAAACGTTCCTCACGTCTGAGCTGCTAAGCCTAAACGACACCGATCTGCTAGTAAATGAGCTTTGGTAATGGTGTTTTCCAGGCCGGAGGTGGGAAGGGTTTGACGAGCTCGTAGAACATGATCCGGGTGTTTGCTGCGGGTCAGCGCCTCACGAGAGACACGTCTCCTGAAACAGATGACCGCTCACCTCCAGCCTCCACGACACAAGAGCCATGAACAGCAAGAAAAGAAAAATCATGCTTCAGAGCTACAGTACTTAAAAAATACACTTGAATTTGTTAAAGTCAAATGTATTAGCTTTTGGTTTCATCCAAACCATGCATTTTGTTTTATATGAATGAAAATGCTTTGTTGGTCAATTTTTAATTGAGTTTAACCTCTTCAAAAAAAAAAATTGTGATGTTTTTCTAAAATATGCATGCACCAGAAAATAAACAAAACCCAGATCACACTGAAAAATACATTTTTAGTTGACCTTTTTTTTCTGGTGCACTGTTGGGTTTCATTAAATTTGATTTTCAATTAAACTTTTAAAAAAAAATCTAAATTAACGATTTTTTTAAAAGTTGTTTAATATCACTGAACCAACCTATATTCAATTCAATTCAAATTTATTTGTACAGAGTTTTTTACGATATAAATCATTGCAAAGCAACTTTACAGAAAATGAAGTTTCTACAATATAAATCCGTTTATGCCAAAAGACTCATTTTTATGATAAAAGAAAAGAAAACAGTCATCTTTAGTTTACAATTTTTCAGTGTATTGTGGGGTTGTATTAAATTAAATTAAAAACAAATCTAAATTAATTATTTTTTAAAGTTATTTAATATCACTGAACCAACCAACAAGACAAATTTTTATGGTAAAATAAAATAAAAAAGGTAATCATTAGTTCATAATTTTTTAGTGTATTGTGGAGTTTTATTCATTTTTAATTTTAAATGTAAAAAAAAAATCTAAATAAATTTTTTAAGTTATTTAAAACACTGAACCAACTGTTATAAATCTGTTTATACTAACAAGACTCATTTTTATGCTTAAATCAGGTCCAATAAAAGCTCTAACCCTAAACTACAGTGTCACGCGATCACATGATTTGAGAGCGTCGTAAATGTGAAAGTTTCTTTGGTCTGTCGTGTTTTATTCACAGCATGGAGAGGTTAACGTTTCAGCGTTGTTCTGTTTGTCTCTGCACTCCGTCTAATGAAAACAGAAGAGTTTTTGGATCCAGCAGCTCTGACACGCGGCTGTAAAAGTCTGGTCCAGCTGGCCGCCGCTGTGGGTTTTATGGGTCCAGACTGTGCCGTTACGTGAAGAGCTCGTCCACTCCACAACATTTGTGTTAAAAGGGCTGAGCGCAGATAAATCAAACTGCCTCAAATGGAGATTCAGAGTGAAATCGAATGATTCGGTCTTTTTGTGGTCTGTTGTGTCTTGTAAAGATGTGCAGTATGTCCAGTAGTCAGTGCTCACAGCTTAGATCAGATTCTGACCCTAACTAGTTACTGATTTGAGCTTCATGGCATTGAATCTTTGGTAAACTAGAGACCTTGAGTACAGCTGTGCACTAACAAAACATGCCTTTGAAACCAGAGTTATGATGCACTGTATTGTGCCCCTTACTTATCATGCTAATAACCCTCCACTTTACAGAACATTATCACCTGTGTCTCATGCAGCAAGCAGATATTGGAACAAACAAGCAAAGCCCAGAAATAAAAACAACAGCACCAGTTAAGTATATTTTTAGTGCTGTCAAATGATTAATCACATCCAAAATAAACGTTTTTGTTTACATAATGAGTGTATACTGTGCATATTTTATTATGTGTATATATGAATACAAACAGATGCATGTATATTCAGATCATTAATCGTTTGACAGCACTAGTTTAAATACTTAAATACTGTAATTCTATGTATATGTGCATATTTATCGGGACTGCATACCATCTTTGTCGTCTACAAAACGTACAAATAATGATAATTTTAGATGTTTAATTGCAATTTGGAACATTGAGATCGCTAGACGAGGACTTAATAAACTCATTTTTGTGAAAACCTCAAATTAGCCCATGTGCATTCACACTCATTTTACGGGCACAGGTCACATTTAAACTTGCAATTCTGTGAAGAAACGCCAGAATTGTGAGATACAAACTTGCAATTGCGATTAAAAAAATAGAATAGTGAGAATGCAGTTCTTTTTATTTATTTTTATTTTTTTTTATACTGTAAAAAAACAAAAGAATTGCAAGATGTAAACTCAGAATTCCTAAAAAAAAGAAATAAAGAAAAAAGGAATTCTGAGTTTATATCTCGCATTTCTGTCTTTCCCCCCTCATAGTACATGTTGAGAAGAATCATGAGGAGTAAACGTGACTCTTAATTCTACGTGTTTCAGATTCAGATTGACTTCGAGCTGATCTTTGGTTCGCTGTGTTTAGCAGAAAGACTGAGTGCTCAGTAAAAAGATTCTCAGATGCTCCCAGGAAGAATCACGCACACAAGCTGTAATGGGGAAGTCGTGGCCTAATGGTTAGAGAGTCGGACTCCCAATCGAAGGGTTGTGAGTTCGAGTCTCGGGCCGGCAGGAATTGTGGGTGGGGGGAGTGCATGTACAGTTCTCTCTCCACCTTCAATACCATGACTTAGGTGCCCTTGAGCAAGGCATCGAACCCCCAACTGCTCCCCGGGCGCCGCAGCACAAAAAGGCTGCCCACTGCTCCGGGTGTGTGTTCACAGTGTGTGTGTATGTTCACTGCTCTGTGTGTGTGCACTTCGGATGGGTTAAATGCAGAGCACGAATTCTGAGTATGGGTCACCATACTTGGCTGAATGTCACGTCACTTAATGTTTTATTCTCTTAGAAACGCGGTGTTGTCGAACAGCGGGCGGGAGGAGGCTCGATCGGCCGGTTTGATGCACGCTGAGATCTGATATGCATATGTATTGTGTTTGGAAGACGCACAATCAGAGGCGCTGGAAGGCTGAGGTTTGGGCTTGGCGGCGTTTTCCATCAAACATCTGGGAAGCAAATGATTCTTTATGGATGAGTGTTATTTCATGTGTGCCGTCAGTGGAGCCGTTTCAGAAAGATGAATGAAAGATTAACTCCGGTGGACCGCCAGCGACCCGCCGCTCATGAAAGTGTCATGCGGTTCAGCTGATCAAATACTGAGTGTAAACAGATCCGGAGGGAGGCGTGCAAACGCCGGGCTTTCTGGGTAAACCGATTAGTTCAGACTGAACACTGATTCATTCACGAAGAACGTTCAATCACGAAACACCAGAGTCAGAATCAGCTTCAGTTTTACCAGAGGTGTGAAGTATTTGAGTACATATGACTGTACCTGTAGATTTACTGAGTATTAAAGATATTAGCTACTTTTACACTCCTTTCTGTAGTCTTTACTCCACTACATTTATAATAAGCGTTTTGTTACATGTTTTCTGTGCATTGTCTTGGACTTTTATGTCAAGTCAAGTCAAGTCATCTTTATTTATATAGCGCTTTAAACAAAAAAGATTGCGTCAAAGCAACTGAACAACATTAATTAAGAAAACAGTGTGTCAATAATGCAAAATGACAGTTAAAGCAGTTCATCATTGAATTCAGTGATGCCATCATGCAGCTCAGTTCAGTTTAAATAGTATCTGTGCAATAATTTGCAATCAAGTCAACGATATCGCTGTAAATTAAGTGTCCCCAACTAAGCAAGCCAGAGGCGACAGCGGCAAGGAACCAAAACTCCATCAGTGACAGAATGGAGAAAAAACCTTGGGAGAAACCTCTGACCAGTTCTCCTCTGACCAGACGAATATTAGACTAATATTAGCGTAGATGCCATTCTTCTAATGATGTAGCAAGTACATCGGGTGTTATGGGAAGTGTTCCCGGTTCCGGTTTACCTAATTAATGCAGCCTAAAAATCCGTTAACGGATTTGGACACTTCCTGTCTCCCGTGGGGTTTGTAGTCAGTTCGTAGTCCGTTTGTTCATTGGTTCCCCTTGATTAGTCTCCCCAGGTGTGTCTTGTTAAGCTTGTTAGCCTCCTGTGTATGTGTATATATAGCCCTAGTGTTGGTTTAGTTCTTTTTGAGTTGTTGAATGTAATGGTTGTCTGTTTGACCATCATTCTGTTCTTTGTTCCCTGTAGTTTTTGGCTTGTTGTTTGTTCTAGTTGGTCCATGAAATATCTGCACATAGATCCTTGCCTAAATGACAGTTTCAGTACGATGACATCAGACTAACGAGTATAACACTCAGTGTATATATATATCACAGTACTGCTAAATGAAAACATGTAAAATGTGAATAAGACACAGATGCAGAGGGAACAGATGATGACAGAAGCAGAGGATGTGATGTCATTCAGATCGAGACGATCAGCCAGAAACTGACCACAAAATGAGACTTTAAAGCTTTAAAGACGAGCCAGACTGTGTTTCTGTGTTCATCCGTGTTTGTATGTATTATATGTACAGTCATAAAAACAAAACAGAGAAAAAAGAAATAGAAAAGTATATACAAATACAAATGCCCTAAGGAAAAAAGGACCTTGGTTGTCTGTGTATTATCTGTTGTCTGTCAGAAGAACAGCATTTATTTGAAACAGAATTCTTTTGTTACATTATAAATGTCTAAACTGTAACTTTTGATCAATTTAATGCATCCTTGATGAATAAAGGTATGTATTTCTGTTTCCCCCCAAAACTTTTGAATGGTAGCATATCACAGTTTCCACGAAAATGAGGAAATAAATCTTTTATTCATCAAGGATGCATTAAACTGATCAAAAGTGTCAGTAAACATTTATAATGTTAATTAATACTGTTCTTCTGAACTTTCTATTCATCTGAATCCTGAAAAATAAAATCCACAAAAAAAGTGTGTGTGTGTGTATATATGTATTCAGTAGCTTTACATGTCTGCGTGTAGTTTGTTTTACTGTAAGGAGATTCATTCAGGGTTTTCTAGGTTCTGCTTCTGATTTTCATAAATGGTTAGTCACCCAAAAAAAGTGAACTGAAAAGTCTTCTGAAGTGAGTAACAGAGCCGAATAGTGACCCAAGTTTAATGTGTTTTTATTATCGTTGCGTTCGTTTCAGCTGGTCGGTTTCTTGAGGTCAGTTCAGCCCTTGCTCTGGTTCCATGCGGTGTTGAATTTACTGCAGAAAGCTGAATTTAAGATCTGATGACATCTGAATCTCGACATGTTTCATAACCGTGTGTGTTTGTTCAGGAGGAACTTCAGATATTCCATCTCTTAGAGATTTCGGCATGAAAACGATACGCAGTGACTTTCTGACCTTCAGATCAGAGCCAGAATCTCCCCTGAAATATGAAAGATATGTCATGTGGTCAGCTTCAGAACACGGATGAGAAGCAGCTCGCAATTTACTGAGCCTTAAAACCATCTACTTCCACCAAAAGCTCTTTGGTTCCAGATGGATCTCAGATTCGAGCTGCTTGAGAAAATAGTTTTGTATAATTATCCTGTAACATCCGTTTAATGAATCAAAGCTGGTTGGTTTAGTTCGTTTTCAACCTGCACTTTAAAGGATATTTGAATCTGTTCAAATAGTTTCTGCAGGTTTTCTTTCTGCCGGGAGCGAGTTTTGATTTAGCGTAAACTCTTCAGAAGTGGCTGAGCTTCAGCCGATGTTACCCTTTTCATATAAACTCAAGATAAAACGCTGCAAACGTCTCTTTTCTTGTAGAAATACATGCATATCAATCACCGTCTCTTCACGGCATGCTTCTAGAAACTGGAACGTTACGACAGAACAACTTCATGCCAAACCAAGTTACATAAATGCTGCGATTATTTTGGCATCCTGTCATTCACTTTTCATGAATAGAGCTTCTGTTACGGATAATTCTATTTACAGATTAATGCAGTCAATGTAAACCCCATTTACCCTCAGGATTTAATATCGGACAAGTTCTGAGTTTGTACAAGTCAAAGACGTTAAGTTATAGCTGTCACGAACCGCACACAGACAGGTAGATCCAATTGCAGTATGTTTATTGAGGCAATCCAAAAATCATAACTTAGCCAGGCAAAGGTCAACATCCAGGTAATCCGTCCAAAACAAGAAACATAAACAACATACAAAAACACGAGGAACCAGGAAAACGCAGGGTGACATTCAACAAGGACTCTGTAACAAAGACAGAACAACCAGGGTATTTAAAGACAGGTGCAAACAAGGTAAGTGGTGACAGCTGAATACAATGAACAGTGATGAGCAGCTAAGGCTAGTGGGAAATGAAGTTCTGACGAAGATGACAATAAGGGGAAGTGAGACCTCTAGTGGCCACCCAGGGAGACACAGAACAGACACCGTGACACTACCCCCCCTCTAAGGAGCAGCTTCCAGATGCTCCTCAGAACCAAATAAACACAAAACAAAGAGACCAGGAGGGAGGTGGACTGGTGGAGGCAGAACAGGGGGAGGGATGGCGGGCCAGGCCCGTGTAGGGGAACTGGGACCGGCAGCGATGGCTCCCCTGGTAGCCCAGGTGGCTTGGTCCGATCAGGGGGCAATGGTGGACCCGAAAGTTCAGGGGACCACGAGGGACCAGGCAGTTCAGGGGGCCACGGTGGACCCGAAAGTTCAGGGGACCACGAGGGACCCGGCAGTTCAGGTGGCCACGGTGGACCCGAAAGTTCAGGGGACCACGAGGGACCAGGCAGTTCAGGTGGCCACGGTGGACCCGAAAGTTCAGGGGACCACGAGGGGCCAGGCAGTTCAGGTGGCCACGGTGGATCAGTCCATTCTCGTTGTGCAGACGGCCAGGGAGGAATTCGCCATTTGAGTGGCCCGAACGGAACCTGCCAATCAGGGAGCCAGTAAGGAGCAGGCTGTGGCAATGGCCCGGTCACGGCATTGGGAACGGCATCAGGAACGACCTCAGACAAGGGCACCGCCTCGGGAACGGCCTTGGACACGGGTATCGCCTCCGGAGCCATCTTGGGTCCCGCATCGGCCACCGCCTCTGGAACGGTCTCAGGAACGGCCTCAGGAACGGCATCGGACCAGGACACCACCTCGGGAACGGCCTCAGGAACGGCCTCAGGAACGGCATTGGACAAGGCCCCCGCCTCGGGAACGGCCTCGGGCACGGCCTCGGGAACGGCCTTGGACAAGGGCACCGCCTCGGGAACGACCTCTGCATCGGACACCACCTCAGGAACGACCTCGGCCTGCGCATCGGCCACCGCCTCGGGAACGATCTCGGCCTGCGCATCGGGCACCGCCTCGGTCTCTGGAAGCAACGGGCACCGCCTCGGTCTCTGGAACAACATCGGGCACCGCCTCGACCTGCGGAACGGCCTCGGGCACCGCCTCAGGAACGACCTCGGCCTGCGCATCGGGCACCGCCTCGGGAACGACCTCGGCCTGCGCATCGGGCACCGCCTCGGGCACCGCCTCGGTCTCTGGAACCAACTCGGGCACCGCCTCGACCGCCGGCATCGGCCACCTCGACCTGCGGAACGGCATCGGCCACCGCCTCGACCTGCGGAACGGCATCGGGCACCGCCTCGGCATCGGGAACAACATCGGGCACCGCCTCGACCTCCGGAACAGCCTCGGTCTCGGGCATTACATCGGGAAACGTCTCTGGCACCGCCTCGGGCACCGGCCTCGGGCACCGCCTCGGGGGCACCGCCTCGGCCTCGGGCACCGCCTCGGGCACCGCCTCGGGCTCGGGCACCGGGGCACCGCCACGGCCTCGGGCACCGCCTCGGGCACCGCCTCGGCCATCGCATCGGGAACCGCCTCTGCCTCGACCACCGCCTCGGCCATCGCATCGGGCACCGCCTCGGCATCGGACATTGCATCGGGAACCGCCTCGGCAACGGGCACCGCCTCGGCATCGGACATTGCATCGGGAACCGCCTCGGCCACCGCATCAGGCACAGCCTCGGCATCGGGCACCGCCTCGGCATCGGACATTGCATCGGGAACCGCCTCGGCCACCGCATCAGGCACCGCCTCGGGCACCGCCTCGGCATCGGCCTCGGACACAGCCTCGGGCACCGCCTCGGCATCGGGCACAGCCTCGGGCACCGCATCGGCATCCAGAACCACCTCGAGCCCCGCCTCGGGAACCTCGGGCACGTCCACCTGGACGACAGCGGCCTGCTCGGGAACGTCCTCCTGGACGGCAGCGGCCTGCTCGGGAACGTCCTCCTGGACGGCAGCGGCCTGCTCGGGAACGTCCTCCGTGCTTTGAAGAACGGTAGACGCCTTTCTCCTCCTCCGCCCTCTATGATGGCGAGTCGGTGGCACCTTGACGGGAGACTCAGGCGTTGAGTCAGCCATCTTGTCTGGCAACACAGGTGTAGATTCGGCCATCTTGTGCAATGGTTCTGGGCTGGCGGCCATCTTGTGCTGTGGCGCTGGGCTGGCGGCAGTCTTGTCTGGAGACTCAGGTGTGGTTACTGCATCCCACTGAGCACGATGGCGCAGGTAATTGGTGAACCCCCAAAAGTCTAGGATCTCCAGCCCCTTCATCTCCCACCGAGGCAAAGGGTCATCCAGGCAGTCATTAAAAAAAACCTTTAGTGCCCCATCGTTATACCCCAGCCCTACCACCATAGTCCAAAATGCTTGAGCCAGATCACCCACCTCACGCCCCCTTTGACGAAGGATGGTTAAGTTCTGAAGTCTACCCCTCCGCTCCTCCATGGTGAATGGGGAACGGATACGAAATCCCACACCGCTGGATCTGAGCATGACGGAGTCCTTCTGTCACGAACCGCACACAGACAGGTAGATCCAATTGCAGTATGTTTATTGAGGCAATCCAAAAATCATAACTTAGCCAGGCAAAGGTCAACATCCAGGTAATCCGTCCAAAACAAGAAACATAAACAACATACAAAAACACGAGAAACCAGGGAACCAGGAAAACGCAGGGTGACATTCAACAAGGACTCCGTAACAAAGACAGAACAACCAGGGTATTTAAAGACAGGTGCAAACAAGGTAAGTGGTGACAGCTGAATACAATGAACAGTGATGAGCAGCTAAGGCTAGTGGGAAATGAAGTTCTGACGAAGATGACAATAAGGGGAAGTGAGACCTCTAGTGGCCACCCAGGGAGACACAGAACAGACACCGTGACAATAGCCTGTTTATTCCACAGGGTTTTATACCACACAGATGGCTTCAAAGCAGCTTCACAGAAATGAAAAACAGGAAAATAACATTGCAAAATTCATCACTGCAAAAATCGATTTTTATAATTAGTATTTTGTCTTGGTTTCCAGTACAAATATCTAAAAATTCTCAAAAAGTCTCTAAAAGTTCACAAATCAAGGCATTTACTTTAGACTAAAAATTATATTAAAGAATTATCAAAAAATCATCAGAATGTAGTGAGTTTATGCTTCAAATGAGAACAAATCTGCCAGTGGGGTCAGAAAAATCATCTTGTTTTATCTTTGAATGAATATTATTTTTCTGACACTGACAGATATTTTTCTTGTTTTGGGCTTGATCTCACATCATTTTTTTTAGATTTTTCAGTCATCGAGACATAATATCTTCAATCAGTAAATGTTTCTAGAATGTGTAGATATTTGTACTTAAAAACAAAACAGAAATACTGATGAAGAACATCATATTTGGCAGTGATTAATTATAAAACAACTTCAGTTTCAATTTCATTGCAATAGTGTGATTATTTAGATCAGTTCAATAACACTCAGTGTTGTAAAATTCATCAATTACACTGAAAATAAATGTGTAGAAACAATTTTAGCTCAGAAATTGCTAGTAGGTTTTGCTATTTTTGTAAATTAAAGTTAATCTAACCATGCAATTTGCAGTTTTAGTCGCAAATTGGAAATTAAATCGCTAGCAAAATAGTGGAAATGAAAAGGTAATGCATTGAATTAAACATGAATTTTTTTCAAGCAGAAAGACTGAAATAATATCTTCTTGTAAAACATACTCAAAATAATTTTTCACAGTGTGTGAAATGTCTGTAAAGGAGCTCTACAGAAGACAACAGCCTCATTATTGAACGGTTTAGTTTTTGTTCTCATACAGTAGTGTCAGTGATAATATTTCTAAATGATAATTGTCTTTTAAGCCATGAGGGTTATTATATGCATTAGCCCTGGACAGCAGGTGTAAACCTCAGGTCATGTGATGTGTAATATAATGATTCAGTGTCTGTGTTCGAGGTGTTGAGGTTGGATGAAGCAGCAGAATTTCCTTTAATTAAAGCCGTGCGTCGAGTCGTTTGTGCAGCTGCTGTCTTTGATTTAAGAGACACATTATCTCTCATCCAGACGACTGAGATGTTCTTGAGCCTCTGGAAAACACTCAGTGTCTCTGACTTCAGTACAGAAGTGCTGCAGGGATTTATTTTATGAAGCAGATGAAACCACAGGAACATTTCAGGACGGGGTGATTAAAGTTAACTAAAACTAGACAAACTGTGTTATTTGAAATAAAATACAGCCTTAGTACTGTTTTAATGCAGGAATCATCTGTGCTGAGTTTTTGCTGGTGTTTCACCTGCATTTTGAATTTCATTGTGCTGTTTTAGGAATTTCCAGAAACTTAATAAAATTTAGTGGTAATTATCTGTTTTTCTACAGGTTGATTGATTGATAATTTTTTTTACAGTTTATAAAAAAAACTTGTTTTATTTCAGATATTTTTTTCATTTTCATTAAGGGTAACTTTATGCACTAAAATAACTAAAAACTAAAAGTAAAATAAAAATGAATAAAATAGACACATTTAAAAAATTGTCAGAAACCTCACAAAATGACTTTAAAAATTTAAACATAATTAAATAAATAATTATAATAATAATAAACTAATTCAGGCTGTTAATAAAAACTCTAACAGTATCTCATTGACAATAAAATTACACTTAATGATCTTATTTTTTTTGCCAATTATAATAAAAACTTTATTTTAAATAATGCCATTAAAGGAGCTTCTTAAAGCACTTTACATAATAAAACAATGCAAAATTCACATCTAAAAACTATATAAATGATAATTCAATATGCATCACAATCAACCACAAGCCTACCTAATATTCATTTTTTAAAAAAATTTAATTTACATATTGAGAGTGTTTCTTCTAAAACAGACCTGAATGAGTCACTCGTCGTCATAGTAAGAGATAAAAGCTATAAAATGCAGCTCGGGGCATTTGATGAGAAGTGTTTGAGTTCATATTGAGCTGTCTGACTCTTGACTGCAGACTTTGGCCCATCTGAGTACAGTTTGAGATGGTTTCTGAATCTCTAGAGGAGAAGAGTGTGAGAAACATCTGAGATGCAGGAGACTTCAACAGACGTCTCAGTTTAATCTCGTCGCTGTCGTGTGTGTGTGTGTGTGTGTGTGTGAGTGTGTGTGTGTGTGTGTGTGTGTGTGTGAGTGAGTGGGCAGATGTAGTTCTGTGATTGTCGAGTGGCATCTTCCAGATGGAGAAAACCTCTAATCACACTTTAAGATCGTTTTACCTGAAGATTGAAATATAAAGTTGCAGCCACATATTGACAGATTTATGAAGTAATTCTATGATACAGAAACAGACCTGCTCTGATTTACAAAGGTCTGGAAGGAAACACAACGAAACGAATCCGGGCGACTCCCAGACTCTTCCCTGCGGTGATTTGTTTTGAAGGTAAAGATGCGTCACTGAGGGCTTTAGGGTCGATGCACAGCAGACACGGTTCTGTCCATGTTTCTTCTGTTAGATAACATCACAGTATTTACATCAGACTCATAAATGTCCAGTTTATTTACAGCCCTTGTATTCCCAGCCATTCCGAACCCGAGATAAATGGCTTTTCCTCCAATTAGAAAGCAGCGAGTGGAGTTTTATGATGTCGTGGGATTCATAAGCTGTAAACTACTGCAGAATCAGACTGACATCAGATCAGAGACCACCGGGAAACACTGCAGAATCAAGGTTTGATTAATCCAACGAAGCATTTGTAGTCAGTGTGAAGCGCTTGTGTCTGTCTACACTGGGAGAGAATTCTGTACCCTGAAAAACACTGGTGTTGGATTTTCACAATTTGCTAGTCAGTTTTTAGAAAGAATATTTACAAAGAAATGCAGGTAACTGTGGAAGCTTGTTTCTGCCACAGAATAAGAATATTACAAATACAACAATCTTATAATTCAGACTTTTTTTTCACCACAAATACGAATTAAAATCTAACTTATAAACTTGTAATTTCAGGTTTATATCTCGACTTTTTTTTTGTCATTTCAGATTTTTTCTCCTAATTTTGAGTTTATATATTTTGAGTCTGACTTTTTTTCTCATAATTTTGAGTTGAAGTTAAATTTGAATTTATTATTCTGTTTTTTTTTTTCTCAATTTCTGACTTCAGAATTTAGAGTTTATATCTCATAATTCTGCCTTTTTTTTGGTCGTAATTCTTGACCTTTTTTGTAATTTTGCGATTCTGACTTTTTTTCTCATAATTGAGTTTATATTTTATGATTTTTTTTCACAATTTTTGAATTTTTTCATAATTTTGAGTTTATATCTTGCGAGTCTGACTTTTTTCTCGTAATTTTGAGTTGAGAAGTTAATTTTGAATTTGTTATTCTGATATTTTTTCTCGTCATTTCTGACTTTTTTGATCATTTTGAGTTTATATCTCATAATTCTTGACCTTTTTTTTGTCGTAATTCTTGACCTTTTTTGTAATTTTGCGATTCGGACTTTCTCTTGTAATTTCAGATTTTCATCTTATGATTGATTTTTTTTTCTCACAATTTTTGACCTTTTTCATAATTTTGAGTCTGACTTTTTTTCTCATAACTTTGAGTTGAGCAGTTCATTTTGAATTTATTCTGATTTCTGACTTTTTTTTTTTGTTGATAATTTTGAGTTTATATTTCGTGATTGTCTTTTTTTGTCATAATTTTTGACCTTTTTTCATAATTTTGCGATTCTGACTTTTCCCCCCATAATTTTGAGTTTACATCTTGCAATTCTGACTTTTATTGAGTTTTGAGACCGTGTGCACATGCACAATTCTGTAAGAAAAAGTAGAATTGCGATACGTAAACTCACAATGAGATGGAAAAAGTTGCAATTATTTAGAATGATTTAATTACTTCATGACTTAGAAAAGAGGAACACAAGTAATTTGTCAAAGAGACACACTATTTATAATATACAATGGCAGGTTTAACCAGATTAGATTTACAGCTTCAATAGTGTAGACATAATTAGAAATCAAAGATCCTGTAGATTTGTAGACCAGAATCATCATGAGCTGTCTTTGATGCAACGGCCAAACAACAAATAAAACTCATAGCACATAAATTAACACATAATATTAAATTAAACAACAAATCAGAAAATGATGACGCGCAGCTGCTTAAAGTGTAGACAGCTGTGATTATAATTGCAGTGATTTACTCATATATTTGATGCATGTTTTTGTATTTTCCTTCTGTTCAGAAAGCTCAGTGCCAGATTTCTTGGGGAAAACCCTCTTGGAGTCATTAATTCCCAAATGCTCCGGCTGCTAATGAAAACAAAGAAATGTGGCGTCCCAGTCTAAACACGGCCACTGAGCTCCATTAACACACAAACACTTTCACTCTGAAGCTCCAGACAGACAAAACACAGCGTTCAACACATTCAGTGTGGATTTAAACAGAGAAACTACAGACACTGATCATTAAAAACATCCAGCATTCAGACATCTCTTTAATCGAAGATGAGGCGTTGTTTAGCAGCTGAACAGATCTAATTGAAAATGGACTAGTAGCATGCTAACAATAATCTCTATTGGAATCATTATTTGTTGTGTCTTGACAAAAGGTTGTTTGAATTATTTCTGCATTTTTGTACAAGAACAAAAACAGCATGCATTATAAATATCATTACTTTTGTGTGACATGTTACAAGTAACACTATGTAATAAGATTACTTTTTTAGTAAAGTAACGCATTACTTTCTAATTTTCAAGAAAATATCTGAGTTTTCTTATGAGTCACACCATGCATGTACTCATCTCTCTGCACAAAAACAGATTCAGTGTTCCTCAAAATGAATGAATATCTGTGAAATGCAAACTCATAATACGACACAATCACAATAATTAAATGTTTAATAACACACACATCTATTATTTGTTAAATCCCATTTTATTAACCAATGTCTTTGCTGCTGACCTTCGATGATCCAATTCAACCGTACTAAGAAGCAAAGATTATTTAGATAAACATAGTTTCTTCTCCTGTCTCTTTTTCAAAGCTGAGAGGTTTGTTTGAGAGTGAATGATAGGACTTTTACATTTGCTAAAAATATAATTTTTATTTTAAATATATTATAAACAAATAAGTAAGAAAAAGAGAAAAAGTAACGCGACGTATTCATTTCCATAAACTTCAGTAACACAATAAGTTACTTTTTTAGGGGGTAACGTAATACTGTAACGCATTACTTTTAAAAGTATCTTTTCCCAGCACTGCTTTTGCAGTTACTCCGTATAAAATGAAATATCTTTATTTAACTGATTTGCTGTATATGTGATTTATTTCTCACTTCGAATGGCTGGATAACTAGAAGTAGTGACTAAACCGTGTTGACCATGACTTTATATTATCAGTTCAGGTTCTGAATTTGAATTATATTTGAATTAAAGCAGCAAACATGATTGCAATTCAAGTTTAAATGTAAGGAAGCAGAATTAAAATTACTTAAAATTTAAAGAAATTCATATAACACTTTTTTGTTTAGAAAAAGTAGTTTTTTTTTTTACTTTAAAGTTAAAGTTTAGTTTATGTCAGATAGACAGATAAAGCATATTTAATTAATTTTTAGGTTTCAGGATGAACGCAGAATGTAAGAAAGTAAAATTTGGTAGTTTTATATGTTGTTCCAGGGTCAGCAACAACTAGCGACAAGGAAAGTTTACCAGTTATCTTCCGTGCACAGTGCTGTCAAACTTGTATTTATATATTTTTAAAATAATAACAGTAGTAGTAAAAAAAATAAATAAATAATATATGCAGATCCATATATGCACATTGCTATTATTGATAATAAAAATAAGCTTATTTTCCTGAAGAATGCTGGGATGCAGCGGTGGTGAGAGGAGCGATCTGTGTTTGTATCCCGGGCAGGTTTCATCTCAGACGCTTTTCTGCTGGAGTGAAGAACAAGAACAGCAGCTCTCTTCTCATAACATTCCTTCTTCATCCACAGCAGCGGATCATCAATACACAAATAAAAATGCAACATAATCAGACTGGACTGGCATGATAAGTTTATTAATACTTTGACTAATAATTGCTTTAATAATTTTTAAGTGAAATAATTCACAGAATTATTAATATTATGGATGCTTTGCATTTTTTTTTCTGCAGAATATTTACTGCAAATGGTTTTGATTGCAGTGCGCTGATTAATTAACATTTATTAAATATTTACATGATCAGTCACGACAGCATATGTTTGCACAGTATATCTGATTGTACTTAAAACCTTAAGCTTAGTAAATGTTTAAGTTGAAGTATGTTGAATTTAATTATTTTTTTTCAACATGAAAATGCACTTTGCATTTCATTTATAGTTTTACAGTTTGCTGTCTATAGAGTTTTGGCAGTGCTGGCTGTATAAAGCGGTGTTCCGTGACAGATTTAAGACTGAACCATGTTTAAACTGCAGATAAGAGAATAACACTCAACTCACACAAACAGAAAAATAAAAGTTAAGTGAAATTTTGGCTCCTGCATTGCTGTGGAAAAGTTTTGGAAACTTGAAGAAAGCTTGATGTGAACACAAACTGACATGCAGTGATAACTCAAGCGCTCTTCCTCACAAACACACTTCTTCAGATGGAGACCGTTCTGTGTGGTTCTGTCCAGTGCATCAATATAAAGGCTGCTTGTGTTTGTGTAATCTAGTGCTTAGTGTGATAGACAATCTCTTCATGAAAACAACAGACATTCCTGAAATGAATTGATCTGCATTTATATTGTTTTAGGGAGAGGTTGGGTATGTGATACGTTGATGTGTGAAGCTCTGAGGGTTTATTTCTGCTGTGTGCAGGATGTATAATGAATGTGACAGCATGTGAATTAATCTTTATACATAAAATGTAAATAATTATGGTTATTTCCCCCCTTTTTTAATCGGACATGAGAACTCAGTTCACAGAATAATAAATGCAAGAATGTAACAGCTGGCCTGATATCACAGGTCTCAGTCCGACTGATGTGTTGTTGTAGTTTGTTTGTGAACACTAGAGGGCAGCAGTTCATTCATCAGAAAATCTGCTGAACACTGCGTTTCTGGTGCACATGAATCACATCACTCCTGAAGACCATTAAACAAACCATTATTCAATATATTACACAACTACAGTCACTATAATATACTCTGAAAGAGTTTGAAACCTGGACTTCTGTTCTCTCTCTCTCTGTGTGTGTGTGTGTGTGTGTGTTCAGCGAGTATAGTTAATCAAGTCTTTAAAGAAGAACCATGTCTTACATGAGGAAGCACACACACACACACACACACACACACAGGCGGCTGAACTGGAGACACCCAGTGATAAGCATTAAACGTCATGTCTGGCTTCCATTACAATCACATACTGAAAACACACACACACACACACACACACACACACACACGTCTGATGCTGTGGAATGTGGGGGTCACAGTTTTGCTCCACACAGCAGAGCAGCAGCCGAGAGACCAGAGCATCATAAATCTACACACACACACACATTTGTTTTTGTGAATTGTGGGGACATCCCATAGGCGTAATGGTTTTTATTCTGTACAAACTGTATATTCTATCGCCGTACACCAACCCTACACCTAACCCTACCCCTTACAGGAAACTTTGTGCATTTTTACTTTCTCAAAAAAACTCATTCTGTATGGTTTATAAGCGTTTTGAATAATGGGGACATGGGTTATGTCCTCATAAGTCACCCTCTCCTTGTAATACCTGTGTCATACCCATGACATTATACAAAGATGTGTCCTGATATGTCACACACACACACACACACACACACACACACACAAACACACAGCTGCATAAAAACAACGACAACAATACAATCTCAGCTCAAGTCATACAGACTTGAAAATTTTTCCCTGCAGTCCCCATGAGGGGGAAAAAATGATTATGAATAGTAAATGATGTTTATGTGAAAGTGTAAGAATCCAGACAGGTTTTCTGTAAGGGGCAGGGGATAGAAAATATAATTTAGTCAGTATAAAAGTAATAGAAGTCTATGGAATTTCCCCACAATTCACAGAAACAAACGTGTGTGTAGTTTTGTGTGTATGTGTGAATAAGTGTGTGTATAAATGTGAGTGTGTGTTTGTGCATGTACAGTATTTATACTTATAAGTGTGTGTGTGTGTGTGTGTGGTTACAGTAGTTTAGTTTCACCAACCCATCCAGTGTTTCCACCCTATTTTAAAGTCGTCAGATGCTTATGATCATTGTTTGTGAGATGTTTTTATAGGAAACTATTGTTATTTAGTGTTTAGTTCATGATGTTTCTGTAAGTCAGTCACACACACACACACACACACACAGTGGTGATGGACACTTGAGTGATCTCTGGTGTCTTCAGTGTGTTTGTGTATCTGGACGTGTGCGGGTATGTTTGTGACCTTTGACCCGGTCAGCAGGTCAGCGGTTGTACACCTCCTTCTCTAGAGCTGTTTATACATGTGTGTGTTTGAGCACATTCATCAGATTCTGCTCTGAACTCACAGACGACTGCCAGTCTGTCTATCGTTTATCACCCAGTCCTGAGTGTGTGTGAAAACAACACGACAGCAGCAGCGGAACGCTTTGGTGTTCAGGCTTTAAGCAGTTTAGGAGTGTGTAAATAACATCACATATAGTTCAGCACTGAGAGAGAGAGAGAGATGGAGGTGAAGGTGGAGTGAGGATAGTTTGTTTTCACTGTGTGTGTGTTTATAGTGAGCTCAGGGGAGTCTGACGTGTGTGTTATCTGCTGTGAAGCGTCGTATCGTCTCGACACTGCCGAGAATCTCCTCTCCTGAACACTGATTGATATATATATTGATGTATTGGTGTGAAGGATCTGAGAGACACGGATGACAGGAACATCACACTCAAACCTAAATAAACCATACAAACCAGACGAGACGGGACCAGAAAAAAAACACAATCCAAAAAAAAACAATCTAATGGTACACAGAGTGTGTGTGTGTGTGTGTGTGAAGGAGAGAAACGAAGGGCTGCTGTGGAAAGTGTCGTCTTGATATTGTTGCAGTTTTTTAAAATAATGTCAAGTGTTTGATAGAATTATTCCCGATGCTGCTGAAGAGCGTTTCAGACGACATCTTTCCAGATCAGCTCCATTCAGAACTGAACTGAGAAGCCTTTTTTTTATATTCCAGTTTTTTAATTTTGAATTGAAGGCACAAACAATATCAAGGATTTTCATTTGAATTTGAATGCAAGGAAGAAGAATTAAAATTCAATGAAATGCATGTAAGACAGACAGATGTTAAATGCTGACTATTGTGTGAGTATATGAGTGTGTGAGTATATGTACATGAGTGTGTGAGTGTATATGAGCGTGTGAGTGTATATGAGCGTGTGTGAGTGTATATGAGCGTGTGTGAGTGTATATGAGCGTGTGTGAGTGTATATGAGCGTGTGTGAGTGTATATGAGTGTGTGTGAGTATATATGAGTGTGTGAGTGTATATGAGCGTGTGTGAGTGTATATGAGTGTGTGTGAGTATATATGAGTGTGTGAGTGTATATGAGCGTGTGAATGTATATGAGCGTGTGAATGTATTTAAGTGAGTGTGTGTGTGTGTTGGTCAGCTGTGAGGTGTGTCTGGATTCATGCTGGTAAAATCAAAGCGCTTCTGATCAGCAGGTGTGTGTTTTTTCAGCTGATCACCTCTCACTTTACCTGGACCAGAACCAGCGACTCGAGTTCAGATGTTTTTCTCAGGATAAACTTCTAAGTCTTCTCGGTTTAATCTCAGTGCTGTCTTGGAGAAACAGTTGTGATCCCATAGATTATGCTTCTTTGAGAAAAGACGATCCCATTTTCCCAACAATCGTTCCCGATTGATCCCATTTCTGCTCAAACTGAAAGCCCTTCACACTCGTGATTAGTGCAGGAACATGAACTCACAGTGACTCACACTCATATACAGTGTGTGTTCAGGTGTTTTCTTATTAACACACCAGCTGGCATCACAGATTGGGCTCCGCCTACTTAATTACGGATGACATCACTGTTGCGGATCGGTCCCGGTGAGCCAGCAGGCCTTCAGCAGTGTTGCAGGAATGATGGAGAGTCTTTTGTGTTCTTGAACACTTCAGACGTCTTCTCCTTCCCTGCTGTTAGTGAGACATTCAACCGTTAATTCACAGCATGATCATTAAACAGATCGTTCACACAAAAACAAGCATTCTGTCATTATTTACTTACACCCGTGCCATTCCAAACCTGAATGACTTCAGTCCTTCTGCAGAACATGGACGGGGATATTTAGCAGAATGTCTCAGTGTTTGTGGCCATGCAATGAATGTCAGAAGTAAGTGATGTCATAACTCTGTTTCTGGGTGAATGTAATGAAGAGTCAGTGACGTGGGAGTCCATGTGCAGCTTTATTAATAACCGGATCGAGTCAGACAGGCAAAGTTCAATCAACAGCGTTCAAGGGTAACGTTCCTCAGTACCAGAGTCCGTGCAAAGGGGTCGAGGCAGGCCGCAGACAGCGAGTAAACAAATCCAGCAAACGGACAGGGTCAGAGAGGCAGGCAGAGAACAATCAGACAGGGTATAAATACCCGGAAATGTCAGCAGTAGCAAAACCGACTTCGCACAGAGGTGAGGAATGGAACGGAAATAGTCAGGATAGTACTCTGGTGATGGTTCCCTCTGCTGGTGATCGGAGGGAGTCACAGAGGCTTGATTTGTGACAGTGAACTGTCTCTTGAACATTGATTATGTTTATAATGTAATTTGGCAGATCCTGGATGCAAATGTAAGCAGTTGATTTTTTGCTTATTTTAGTTAATATTCAATTATTATTATTATTTATTTTTATGTGGATTATATTTTGAGAAATGTCTTGTTAATGATTATCAGTTTTGTTCAAGGTAATTAAATCAATAGTTTTTCAATAACTTAATATGTAAAAGTGCTGTTGGTGTTAAAGTTACAAAAACTGACATGATGATAAATTGCTGGCAGATTTTTCCATGTGTTGATAAGCTTAGATTCAGATGGTTAATATCATTTAAGTTGGTTGTCCACCTCGGAGATAATAAACATATTTATAATGTAACCATCATATTTAAAAATATATTAGTCATAACACATATATATAAAAAAAGAAATATCTCTGTGTTATTTCTATTGTAAAGCCATATTAAATAATTATGGGATTTTTTTTTTTTTTTAAAGCTTTAAGAATCTTTATTTGTCTTATATCTGTATTATAAGTGTACTATTACAGTTTATTATCATTTTAAATTTTGTCTTTTAATTGTTTTAATTAAATGCTTTTGTCTTTTTATTAATCCGTTTGTTCATTTGTTTGTTTGTTTATTTATTTTTAATATAACAATTTAGGTTTAATTATTTTATTTTAGTTTTTTTTTAAAATTTATAATTAGTAATTTTAGTGCTTTAACCTAAACTAAATGAAAGCTAGAAATGTCTTTTTAACTAGCTGAAATAAGTTTATTTATTTATTTATTTTTATATTTAAATGTTATATTATTTCAGCTTAATTTCAATGAACAAAAATGCCTCAATAGTTCTAGGTCTGGTTCTAGTTTTAGTTAATGATAACCCTGTATTAAACAAATAGTTACTTGGATATTATGCAAAACACATTACTTCAGCTAAAGCATTTGTATCAATAGTGTGGGGTTTTAAACAAAACAAACACTTATGATTAATTTTCCCAAAAAATGTGTTGCGCCATCAATATTTTTCTGTAATAATGCAGTGTGAGCAGTGAACAGTGTTCTGCTCATCAACAGCTGATGATGTTCCCATCACGCCCCCGAAACGCAAGACTGAACAAATCACAATCTCCATTCAGTCAAACTGTGTTTCTAACAAAGGAAATCCTCTGAAAGCGGCTCAGCTTCAGCTCGTGTGTTATTCTGATTCTGGAAGAGTCCGGTTTGGTCTTGGCACACGCAAGGTTGCACAAAAATACAGCAAAATGCATTTTAAAATAAAACACCAAACACCTTAATTTTAAGTGTATCAAAATAAACTACGAAATACAGCAGCCACACCATGTATCTCTTCTTCAAAGTATTTTACAGTGTTTTAAAACTAAAGAAATACAAAACACTAAAGAACTTTGATACAAAATATGAAGCCTTTTTCATCAACCCTATCAAATACAAATTGCTAAATCCTATTTTATACTTGAAATGCATATTTGTAATACATGTATCATGAATACTGCCCATCCCTGAGGAATTAGCGCTCGGTCACGCTCCTGAACTCACCGTTTCCTTCACAAACCATTATAACAGTTTGACCTCCAGACCTCAGCCAATCAATCCCCGCTCACTGGAAGAACTTCCTGTTCCTGTGCAGCAGCGAGGACATGCATGCATACAGCTGCTGCTGCTGATGTGATTCATCTCTGATAATTCATGAGCTCAAGGCCAAACACACACACTTTCACACAGTCAGCAAGGAGAGAGGTGCATTGTTCCTCTGGGAATGTGGTTTCGGGGCGTCCGGGGGGCATCGGGCCGATTTATGAACCTCAGGAAACACAAATCTCAGTGTAGCTCTGTGAAAATGGCAAAAGGATTTTATCCTTTGTAACCTTTAGTCTGCCCTAAAGTCAACAACATAAAATCAGAATAGACTTCTGCAGTTTCCAGCTCCTAAAGTTGAATTGGTTTTGAATTGATTTTTTATTATTTTTTTAAGTGTCTTATGCTCACCAGGGCTGCATTTTTTTTTTTTTTTTTTTTTTTTTTGCAATTTGCACAAAAATATTAATCAGCAAAAGCTTTTCAACATTTATAATACTAACCATTATTAATAATTGAGACCAGCAATAACTGAAAAAAACTGAGCAGCAGATCATCATATTAGAATGATTTCTGAAGATCATGTGACACTGAAGACTGGAGTAATGATGCTGAAAATACAGCTGCACATCACAGAAATACATTACAGTTTAACAGATATTTTAAATTCTAATACTATTTTACTATATAACTGTTTTACTTTTTTTTTTTTATTAAATAAATGCATCCTTGCTGAGCAGAAGAGACTTCTTTCAAAAACATAAAAAAATCAGCACTGCATATATATATATATATATATATATATATATATATATATATATATATATATATATATATATATATATATATATATATATATATATATATAAAAACCTATGTTATACTCAAACATAATCAACATTATGGAAGTACAATGGGTTGCAAAGACATTTCATGTTAACTTTAAATGTTTTGTCTGCTTAGGGTTATTATTAAGCAGTAAAGATTAAAATTAAAACAGTTTTATTAGTTGCAATAAAGATCAAATAAAATAAAATAAAACAAAATAAAAATACTAGATAAAAAAAACTTCAGTAATTTCAGTTATTTTCCTAGGCATAATTTCACATTTTCGTTAAGAGATAGGTTGAAGCACTAAAGTTACGAAGTGGAAATAAAATAAAAAATAAAAACTGAAATGTTTGAATGAGGCGTTTTAGGCTTAACTTTGATAAAGAATATCTCTTTGGATTTGAGACTTTAGTCTTTGCAACTTTACAGATCTTTTTCATGCACTAAGAGCTTGAAACATTTCAAAGAGAAAGGAAAAATGTAAATTGCATCATATGACCCCTTTAATAAAAACTACAGCATTACATAAATACTAGAATAACACTATTTAGCACATCATGAGTCAAAACACAGCTTCAGCTGTAGATTATGAAGAAACTACACGTCTGAGTAACGCTGTGTGTTTCAGTTAATGATGTTCCTCATCTTCATGAAGTGCTTCAGCTCAGGAATTTCCTGCCTTCACTGGTTTATAACACTGTTAACTGGTACAGGTTAATGGGAACGGGCTGCTTGAGTTATACATGGGTCACGTGTGTCTGCTGTAGGCCTGATGGAGAGATCATCGCTCGCCTCCAGCAGCTCTTAAATAACGGCTCAGACGCCCTCATGGGACACTTTAGCAAGATTTGCGTTCAGCGTCTGTGGGAGAAACAGTGCAGGATATTGAGGAGGAACGACCCTGACTCTGATAAACTGCAGCAGCTGATCCGGGTTCAGTGATTACAGGACCGTCCTACACTGACCAACACACACTTACAGTCTATCTGTCCATCGGTCCGTCTGTCTGTCTGTCTGTCTAGCATCCATCCATTCATCTATCCATCCAACATCCATCCATCCATCCATCCATCCATCCAACTGTCCATCCATCCATCCATCTTTCCAACATCTATTCATCCATCCATCCATCCATCCATCTTTCCAACATCTATTCATCCATCCACCCATCCATCTTAACAAAATCAAATAAACCTTTCAACAAACCAACTAACCCACCAACCAACCAAAAATAAATCAGAACAAAAAATTTTACATACATACACACACACACACATCCACACAAAAACTATTCATCCATCCATCTGTCCATCCATCTATCTGTCCAACATCTATTCATCCATCCATCCATCCATCTGTCCAACATCTATTCATCCATCCATCCACCTGTCCAACATCCATCCATCCATCATCCATCCATCCATCTGTTCAACATGTATTCATCCATCCATCTATCCATCTGTCCAACATCTATTCATCCATCTGTCCAACATCTATTCATCCATCCATCCACCTGTCCAACATCCATCCATCCATCCATCCATCTGTCCAACATCTATTCATCCATCCATCCACCTGTCCAACATCCATCCATCCATCATCCATCCATCCATCCATCTGTCCAACATGTGTTCATCCATCCATCTATCTATCCATCTGTCCAACATCTATTCATCCATCCATCCATCCATCCATCCACCTGTCCAACATCCATCCATCCATCCATCCACCTGTCCAACATGTATTCATCCATCCATCCATCCATCCATCCATCTGTCCAACATGTATTCATCCATCCATCTGTCCAACATCCATCCATCCATCCATCCATCTGTCCAACATCTATTCATCCATCCATTCATCCATCTGTCCAACATCCATCCATCATCTGTCCAACATCCATCTATCCATCCATCCATCCATCCATCTGTCCAACATCTATTCATCCATCCATCCATCCATCCATCCATCCATCTGTCCAACATCTAGTCATCCATTCATCCATCCATCCATCTGTCCAACATCTATTCATCCATCCATCCACCTGTCCAACATCCATCCATCCATCCATCCACCTGTCCAACATCTATTCATCCATCCATCCACCTGTCCAACATCCATCCATCCATCCATCCATCCATCCATCTGTCCAACATCCATCCATCCATCCATCCATCCAACATCCATCCATCCATCTGTCCAACATCTATTCATCCATCCATTCATCCATCTGTCCAACATCCATCTATCCATCCATCCATCTGTCCAACATCTATTCATCCATCCATCCATCCATCCATCCATCTGTCCAACATCTATTCATCCATCCATCCACCTGTCCAACATCCATTCATCCATCCATCCATCTGTCCAACATCTATTCATCCATCCATCCACCTGTCCAACATCCATCCATCCATCCACCTGTCCAACATCCATCCATCCATCCACCTGTCCAACATCTATTCATCCATCCATCCACCTGTCCAACATCCATCCATCTGTCCAACATCTATTCATCCATCCGTCCAACATCTATTCATCCATCCATCCAACATCTATCCATCCATCTGTCCAACATCTATTCATCCATCCATCCAACATCTATCCATCCATCTGTCCAACATCTATTCATCCATCCATCCATCCATCTGTCCAACATCTATTCATCCATCCATCCATCCATCCATCCATCTGTCCAACATCTATTCATCCATCCATCCACCTGTCCAACATCCATCCATCCATCCATCCATCTGTCCAACATCTATTCAACATCTATCCATCCATCCACCATCCATCCATCCATCCATCTGTCCAACATCTATCTATCCATCCATCCATCCATCCATCTGTCTTATAACAACTATACTATAATCAATGTCTGCATTTTTTTATTTCAGAAAAAAAGTCATTTGGTTGACTGCAGAGAACATGATTTGAATTGTTCATGATTGAACCATCTCTCACTATTTATTTATGGTTTGTCATGACGTATTTGTCATGTAAACGCTGGATAAATGAAGTTTTCCTTACTGACTCCTGGGGTTTAGCTAATCGTCTGACCATAAACCCAAAAACACGAGTGAGTTGTGAGTGTCTCTGGAAGACAAACAGTCTTGAGCGCTGCACACATGTTTGTTCAACAGCACTGATGAATCTTTGCATGACTTCAGCATCTGCTGCTTGACGTCTCAAAACAATGGACCATAATTCATCTGTCTGCACAGCTCAAGGACAGACTGAGGATCTGTGGTGCTTTCATTTATTTGTGTCCTTAAACTTCATCAATCCTTCATTCTTACAAAGCAGAACCAGTTCATCTGCACATATGAGAGCTGGACATGAACATGTTCTCATACTGATAGAAATTGGTTTTCAAATCCCGCTCAATCATGTCAATGAACCCGATTAGAGAACTCATCTTGAACACATCCAGATAGAACGATTGTGTGTGTGCAGGCAAACAGACGCCATGTTTTGTGCTGTGGTCATCAGCGCTGTTAAAGAGCTCCGTGTTCATTTAGAATTCATTTCAGAGTGTCTCTTTCAGCAAACGCTCAGATTGACTGCAGCTGCTGAGAAATCACTTCCATATGTGAGACGAGGAGCCTCCTTTACCTCTCAGAGAGTGTGTTTACATGCACGCATACTCACACACACAAATGAAACAATTCACCATTTTCTCACACCTATAAACACGATCTCAAAACTACACACCAACTTGTGCAAACTTCAGACTACCAGGTCAAAATCAAATAGTTTAGTCAGAAACATGTTCTCTTTTGTCAGACTCAAACTTTGTCCTCAGATGATACACAAACCTGCCAAATGCACACACTACTTCACTGCCTAGAGAACACTAGTGAGATCACTTCAAAACACTGTTAGAAAAACCACCTTTTGGGAAACAGGAATCCTTTTGCTAGTCAATGACTGTTACAGTATACAACATAAATATAGGGATGCAGATACAGTCATATTCAGTGATAAACTTTAAGAAAGGTTTACTGTTAAATTAATTTATTCATTCATTCAGCATCCTCTGCCAAATTACATTACAGTATCGGTAGTATCTTTATTTGTTATAGCAGTTTCTTAGTCTTCTGATAAAAGACTTATCTGCCTCCAATAGACAGTCATCTCTCAGTTCTGCACAAATATAGTACATACTTGGCTACAAATGAGGGTGTACAACATGTGCTACAGTATTTACTGTACATAGCATAATGAAAGTTCTCTCATCTGAAGTACCGCAGCTGTGTACAGTACTGTAATGATATTGTATGTGCATTGTGTAAGTAGTATTGAGACCCTGTAGATGAGCCTGTAGGTCAACTTCACTCACGGTCAGTGCATCCAGAAGAACATGCTCAACTTTAGTGCTTTGTATTTCATCAGGAACAAATGACCTTTGTCCTCATCCCCTTCATTTTTTCTTTCCCCTCATATTCCTCTTTGTCTCCCACTACCAGCTTGAAGCTCCCTGCAGAGTAAATACTTGTCTAAAGTGAGTGTGTTGCACGTATGGCGCGTCTGAAGTCATGTTATGATGATGCATGCGTTACAGACGGCACAAATCTGCCAGTTTTGAGCTGTAAATCTGCTGTAAAGAAGCCTCTGAAGGCATTCGCTCAGATAAAGGTCTCTTTCATCGTGCTCTTCTGCGGCGTGTCGGATGACGGATATCTCACTCTCTGTAGCTGGAGATAAATATTACATTCCTGCTGCTCGAAAGCCGGCAGCTTTATGTTCCTCTGACCAATAAAGAGGCACATGAATCCGATGCCGAGTCTGATCACGTGTTTTGTGAGACACACGGAGATGTTCAGGCGCTGCTGGCTTTCATTTGAAGCGTCCTGTGGCTCAAAGCACCTGTTCAGATGATGGTTGTGGGAATATTTCTCCAGGTGTTCAGTCGGTCAACACGACTCTCTCTCAAAACTACGTCCACTCATATAATCAACAGAGCCGTCAACACGACCCATTCACAGACTCTTTATTTCTACTGAAGTCATGCAGCTGTTTTTCTCTGTTAGTATGAAATAAAATTATTTTCAAATATTGTAT
This sequence comes from Cyprinus carpio, assembly GCF_018340385.1. Taxonomy (NCBI): domain Eukaryota; kingdom Metazoa; phylum Chordata; class Actinopteri; order Cypriniformes; family Cyprinidae; genus Cyprinus; species Cyprinus carpio. Next base: position 24,770,809 of record NC_056610.1, read on the forward strand.
ACATTTTTGCTATTCATTTTTTTTGTTGTTGTTTATTAAATCAAGCAAATTTAAAAGGCTAAAAAAAAGTATATGAACACATTTTCTTGAATAAATGTATTGCTATTGGTTAAAATGAAGGTAATTTTTTATAATTATTATTATTATTATAAATTATAACATTACAATAAAAACTATATTTTATTCTTTTTTAAAAATATATATTTAATGCATATTCAACTGCAAAGTTCAATGCAAACATTATTTCTTAAATTGTTAAAAATATTTTATAATAGTATTAATATAAATTATAAAGTAAACAAGTAAACATTGCAATGCATAATATATATATATATATATATATATATATATATATATAATATGCACGCTTTACAAATATATGTAGATGTATAGGCCGTATTAAAAGTTATAGTAATGCAAGCATTATTTATAAAATTGTTGTGCTGGTTGGAAATATTTTTTGTAATATTGTTATAAAGTATAAAATAAACATGATTTGTAATTTTTTAAAAATGTTTTCTATACACATAGTACTGTGTGTGTGTGTGTGTGTATATGATCAGATGGTGCTGAGGTGACATGCAGTCATGATGCAATAGTCACTTCCAGAGAAGACACGTTGCAAGAGCTCTATGGTTTGCCATTTTTCTGAGTGCAGTTGTGGATTTGTAAGAGTAATTTCTCCATATTTCTTAGTTTATGTTTCTGCTCCCAGTTTGCCAGTTTCTTTCACCGTTTTATCATCAGAGCAGCGTTATTCTGCCAGGGCCTGCAGAAAATAAAGATCAGCTCCAGACGTTTAGTCTTTGAAAAAAACTCTTGGCTGGGAAGCGCAGGCTTTATGTTGAAGGGAAATGGTGGTTTTTGTTTCAGTAAAAGCGACTGGAGACTCGTTGTGTAGCTCTTGGACGGCTGTAGGAATGATGAAATCAAGCGTTTGGTTCTCACAGACCGGCTGATATAATGGAAGTGCAGTAAAGATGCTGCTCAGTCACAGTTCTTTCTGTTCGGACGTTCAGACACACACAGTTCTGTATCCCTACAGATTAGCATCACATCAGATTTAGCCTACATTAGCGTGTGTGCTAATGAAATGTTGTTCTTTAAAGAAGTAGTGATTGACCCTCATAAAGCTAATATATTATTCAAAATTTTAAATTGCATATGAACCACACCAAAAAGGCTATCATGATATATATATATATATATATATATATATATATATATGGAAAAATGACTAAATATATTTTACTCAACTTTTTGAGATTAATATAACTTCATCAATAAAGTATTTTTGGCACTAATGGTGCTCCATACATTCCCATGTCAAAATGATCTGAACACGAAACCTGTTCAAAAACTGTTTGAAACTGTTAAAAAACCTGTAAAAAAAGTTTATATCTCTTAAAAATAATTGTAAAATAATTGTTAAAAAAAGGTCTTGCGTTGTTTTTTATTTTTTATTTTGGAACAGTTGCGTTGCCTTACCAAACTGAACGAATATGTTTTGAAGGTTAAAAAGAATAATCTATCCATTTGAATTCTGTCCTTCACTTTTAACTGTTTAATCAATCATAACATTGCATTTATTCATGTTTTTGGAGACTCCACGAGACTCTCAGATCATTTAAATCTTTTGAACTTTCTCATGAAATATGTGCTGTTTAAAACGAATTCGTATTTGATCAGCTGTTCCTGTTGAGAGTGTGTGAGAACAGAACAGCGCTCTGCTGTGTTTCAGCTGAACTGGGCTGGAGCTCTGCTGGATCCATCTCTCCTGGAATCAGCTGTCATAAAAACAAAGGCCTTCACTGACTCCTGCTCTTTCTGTGTGTAGCATCGGTTCACGCCGTTCATCTGAGCGAGTTCTTCACTAATGGCTCGTGAATCGCTGTCTGTGGGTCACTGAGTCACACATGAACACCAGACGATCATCTGTCTGTCCGTCTGAGCTCAGGTCTGCTTCACACTAGCCATTAGAAATCATTTCAGCTTCTGCTTAAACGTACAGTATTAACATGTTTTTCCTTATCTCACAAAATGGTTCTTTTACTTGATAAAAATAATCTTGTTGTCCAATTTTACATAAATGTATTTTCTTGCCCTACTGTAAAACAGTTTGTATTGTTTTAAGCATAAACTTGATTAATTTTGATACTTTTTTTCAGAATCATATATGATTGGATGGATAGGTAGATAGATAAACATTCAAATAGATATATAGATAGATAGGTCTGTTTGTATTTGTATGATAAGGTTTTCATCTAACAGGAAGTCACAGTGTGAGTCCAGGAGGGGTTAAAGGTCAGCTGTAAAGTCAAGTGCATTTGCAGAAATGACTTAATTCCTCTTTTTAATCTCATGCATCTCACTCATGCATGTCTACCTGACCGGCTCAGATCATGTGACACTGTAATGATTTCCACTAATCATTTGCCATTATGTAATCATGTTTATTAGCTGATTGAGAGCCACCTGAGGGATGTGGAAAAATATGAGTCAATGCCTGTGTGTCGTCTGTGGGGAGTCGGAGCGTGAGAAAGGCATTCTGGGTAATGTAGGCTGTATAATGTAACACTCTCACGTGTATTAGGGCCAAACATGAGACTTGAGAAAGCTGTCTGTGTTTAAAGCGTATGCAGGCTTTCTGCTGAGTTTTTAAAATCTAATTTAAAACTTTTTTAAGACCTGCAAAATCAAATTAATTCCACATGCCGTTTCAGAACAAACCCATACAATCTCAAAATAAATCAAGTATCTCAAATTCTTTTACTAAATGAAACTTTTTTTTGAAATGTCTGCGCTTTACTACTTCCAGCTGCTCATTCGAAAACATGAGAGATAAAGGTGAGAGAGCAAATATGCATTTTACAACCATCTACAACATGTTATAATATGAAAACCATAACGCAAACATTGTCAGTTCATCAGTGGTGCATCATAAGCAATCGTTTGGCATAAATGTGTGGTATTAACTGTTTGTAAACAACTCTGAAACCATGATTCTTGTGATTTGACTGAAATTGTAAACAGTATTTTGACTTTGAAATGTATAGTGGTAATTATTTTTCTCCATTCAGTCATCATCTTTTGAATAATACATATATACTGCATGAAAGGCCATTTCCCCACATGCTTTGGTAAGTGGAAATTGTGACTTTAAATTTTGTAATTGATATGCTAAGTTAAAATTATTCCATGAAAGTCATAATTATGAGATAAACAAACAATGGCATACAGAAAAGTTGAAATTATGACAATTCATGTTTATGAGTCAAAATTATGACAAAAGTTGAAATATTTACTCGTAATTATGAGATTTTTTTTAAATTATGATGTCAAATTTAAAAGATAAAACAGAAATGATGAGATAGTAAAAATTATGACATAAAAGTTGAAATTATAAGATAAAAGGAAGAAATTATGACATACTAAATTATAATTATGATAAAAAGTTGAAATTATGACAAATTGAAATTATGAGATAAAACAGAAATTATGACATACTAAGTCATAATTATGAGAGAAATCGAAATTATGATACAAGTCATAATTATGAAGTTAAAAACTGAAGTTATGAAATAAATTGAAATTATGAGATAAAACAGAAACTGACATACTAAGTCAAAATTTGACAGAAAATATAAAATTATGAGAAAATGTAGAAGTTATGACATACTAAGCAGCCTTATGTCTCACATGGGACGAAGAGGATAAAGTAAGTCATAATTATGAGATAAAAGGTAGAAATTATGACATACTAAGTTATAATTGTGATAAAAATTGAAATTATGACAAATTGAAATTATTAGATAAAACAGATATTATGACATACTAGGTGACTTATTAAAATTGTGAAATTATGAGAAAATGTAGAAATTATGAAATACTAAGCAGACTTATGACTCACAAGGGGTGAAGAGGATAAAGTAAATCATAATTATGAGATAAAAAGTCAAAATTATGACATACTAAATTTAAATTATGATGAGGCAAAAAAAAACCCTCAAACTGAAATATATCATAGTTTTTTTTAAATCTCATAATAATTATGATAGTTTGAAGTAATATGTCATAATGTCAACTGTTTATCTCATAATTATGACTTTTTTTGTTCCTTTATCTCATAATTGACTTATGTCAATTTCGACTTTGTATTGCAACAATTCAGTTTTTCCCTCCCCAAATTTAAGACCACTAAAAAATGACAATTACAGTTTTTTTTTCTTGTCACACAGTTTCTGAAAGCTGACACTCAAACAGCAGAAGCACACACCAAATATACAAAACCATACGCTAATCACCAGCCTTTAACTCAGTTTTTAATTTCATAAAATACTTTTTGTGAAACTCAACACACAATTCTCAATGTAACACACACAAATCTAACAGGAAGTATTTTGATTTTCTTTTTCAAACACAACCAATCAGAGTGGCACACTAATTCATCACAAACTCCTCCTTTATTGAACACCAACCAATCAATAAACACACATCCACACAACTACACACTCGATGTGTTTCTTCTCTTTCCTACTGTCTAATACTGTATTCACAACCACAAATGATTACAGTAAAAAGGCGGATTTCAATCTTGTTTTCATGTTTACCGTGAATTTAACATCTCTCTGCCAATGACTTTCAATCTTTTACAGAAATGTACACCGAAGCTCATGAAAGAAGAGCTTTAACTTTTGAATAACTGAGTGTATATGAAATACCCCAAAAAATTACATTATGGCAAAAACAAATGTTTGTTTTTGAGATGCGTTTGTGATATTTTGAATGCAGTGCTTCACTTTGCAAGAGATGAGAGGCATTTTGGATTTTGTGTGTGCAATTCTTCGATTTTTGGAGTTTTGAGGCAAAGTTTTGAAAATGTGTGTAAGCAGTAAAAAAAAAAAAAAAAAAACCTACAAGACGTTTGTTATACTGCTAAAGACTTTTATGACCTTAAATTTGATCAAACCAACTGAAATAGTTTTTAAGGATCTGCATGTCACGGACAGGAAAACATATTTTCACGCCATCTACATCAGGGAGAGGCTGAAACTGATTGTGAGCTGCTAATGCAGAAAACAGTCTTCAGAAAGTGACTTTCATCCCAGACTGCTGGATTCATAATTACTGATGCAGCTCCGATCCCGTGTGGATTATTAGTCTGTGTTTGCACTCACAAACAAAACAAACCCAGACTGCAAAACTTTTGGAAACATGTTGGAGTGACCAAGCAAAGAAATATTTCTACTCAGTATTTTGTTATGTTTACATGAGCAGTGAAATTCTTTAAGGTGTAAAGCTTGTTCTCTGAAAATATTTAAATGAAGTGAGTTGCTTAAAATAAGAGCAAATATCTGTCAATGACCCGACTGGCAGACATTTGTTCTTGTTTAAGCATAAAATCATTTAATTTTGATGCATTTTTCAGAAAACATGACTTTATATCCTAGGTCAATTTGTTTCTTAAATAAATGTATCTGGATTTATGAAGGTTTAGATAATTGTACTAGACAACAACATTTATTTAGAAAATCATTAATGCTGTGTAACTTGTCACTAATTTATCACTTTTTAATGTTACATCAGTGATTTGTGTCTCATGCATTTCAGTGTATGTTACAGTTGAAGAGTTCATGTGAATTAAGTTTCTTATTTTTTATTTGTTGTATTGAAAACAATACTTTCAAATGTTCTTTAATACAAATAGCACTTTACGAAAATAACCCATTAGTTAATGTTAGTTAATGCATTAACAAGCATTAACTAATAATGAGCAATACATTGTTACAGTATTTATTAGTATTTGCTAACATTAGTTAATTAAAATATATCTGTTTAGTGTTAATTCATGTTGCTCAGGCCCATTAAATGATATACAGTACACTGCAAAAAAAATATTTCCAGTGCAGATATCTAAACATCCTTAAATCAAGATACATGTACTGGAGAAACAAAACGACCAAAGATAAATAGTCTTGTTTAAAAAAACTAAAATTAAATGAGTTTTTGCTTAAAACAATGACAAAAATTGAGCAGTGGGGTCTAAAAAATATTCTTATTTTCCCTTTAAATGAAGCTGATTTTTTTCGGACACCAGTGAATATTTGTTCTTGTTTTAATTAAAAACTTTTTGATAGATTTGTTTTTGTTTTGTTTTGTTTTTTTTAGAAAACACGACATAATATCGAAGTATTTCCTTATTTTCATGTGACAGATGAATAACTCAGTTGATGATAAATTATGATCTGATATTTACATTTAGCAGATGCTTTTATCCAAAGCAACTTACAAATGAGGAAAATATAAGCAATTAAAATAAATAAATAAAAATGGTGTAAGACAAAAACAGAAAGCTGTAGTAGTTTGTAGTGCTTGTAACTACAGTAAGAGTAAGTTAACTCTTCAGCGGTTTGAGAAGCAGAAGCTAATCTTATCCTCGCAGCTCTATTTCACTTCAGTTACAGTAAATCTCTATATTGGAAGTTTCTGGTTGATTTAAGTCTTATCTGCATCCTATAGGACATCAGTCCAAATATTGAATGGATTTGACTATTAAATGATAAGAGAGCGGATCGATTCTGGACCGGTGCAGATTACGGCTTTCCTGAACTTCTGAGAAGGTCCCATAAGATGCTTAACATAAACCCACACAGACTTCAGACGGACTGCAATGACACCGTCTTCTGAGGAGCTCTGAGAGTCTGTAATGTATGGATGGGTCCGTATCACAGACGAACAGACGGCAGACGGGACAAAAGCCACCTGGAGAACTTCTCAAAGGAGGAATAGAAGAAAGTTGAGCAAACTTGAGAAGCACTTGAGCTGGTAAAGTTTCATTTCTGACACGACAGAAAACATCCAGTCGGCAGAAAAACCATTCGCTTCAGTCTCATGAATCCTTTGAGAACACCTCAAAATCAACAGACAAATAAGAAAGATGTTTGCATTCTATCATTATTTTAAAGAAAATTAAGCACTTCTTGTTGCCTTTAATGTGATTTCATTACCAGGGCTATCATCATTAACTAAAACTGAAATGATGACTGCTGTTGCTTGAACTAAAATAAATGTAAAATAAAATATATATAAGCAGGTATATATTTAAGAAAATATGTTACATTTATATATTAAATATATTTAAATATGATATAAATTATATGAATATAAATATATACATGTTAATATTTTCAAAATATATGTTGTATGTGTGTTTATCTATATATACATAATAAATATACACAACACACATATAAAATAACATTAAAATAAATGTAAATAAAATTTAAAAAATATAGAAACTATGAAAGACAAAAACAATAAAAATGACAAAAACACAAAAATAAAAACTTTAACAAAAATTAAGATAATGGGAAAAATAAAATAATACAATTAAAGAATCCAAACAATGAATAATTACTTATAAATAAAATATTAGTATTTAAGTGTATTTATATATCCATTCCACACTGTAAAAATACTTTTTAAAGTTATAAATCAAACAAAAATTATGTTTTACAAGAATACACTATTTTAGTCTTTCTCCTTAAATATTTGTATCTGTTTTGTTTGTTTTTTTGCATTTTTCTAGCAATTTCTGAATGAAAATTGTTTCAGTTTTTTTTTTTAGTGCACATTTAATTTATTCTGGTTTCAGTTATAATGTATTACAGTATTGAGAATATGTAATACGAATCATAAACTCAAAGTATAATGCATTACAGTAATGAGGAACTAAAGGCAAATGTGTTTAGTTGTCATAAAAAATATCTGGTAAAAAGATGACAGGCTTCATTTTCTTAATGCAAAACATATTAACTTATTGTTTGATTTGAGTGAAATATGACCTGCATCCTGAGATTCACCGCAGTAACACGAGATGTTTCCAGATGAGTTTCAGTGATCAAACTCACATTCGTCATGTTAAACGGACAGACTTTACAGAAACACAGATCTGCTGCGTGTCTGGGACATGACAATACTGTTCACTAAAAACCTTAGTAATAATGCTGAAGACAAAAGTGTCTCACAAACAAAAGTTGAGTATGAGTGAATCCAGAAACCTCCTGGGAAAGAGTCGTAGTGTTCAGCTTTCACTTCTGATACTAATTACTGTGTAATCAAGCATTCCTGCAGAGAGAGAAAGAGAGAGAGAGAGAGAGGGGTGGGGGTGTCTGAAGAATGTACGATGCTATCGACTCCAAACGCTCACATGCTGATACGGGATTGTTTCCAAATGGAAGTGTGATTCTAGCTTCGCTCGGGCTTTGTTTTGGACTGCAACATCCATCTAAAACCCCTCACTTCATTTCACTCTTCTACAGCAAATTACACTAGTCAACATTTCAAGTGAATCAAAGCCTTTTAACAAAGTTGTCCTAAAACCAAAACAATACCTGTTCTCGTCTTAGGATAACTTGATTGATCCACTTCAAATGTTGACTACCGTATTTCTGAGGAAAACTGAATATTTAATAATAATAATTATAATAAGAGTAGTGATAATAATAATATATATATTTTTTTATTTCTATAGCATCTTATAAAATGACCTAAAGATTTTAAAAGAAATAGGAAACAAGGAAAACTGAATATTTAATAATAATAACAATAACGTGTGTGTGTGTGTGTGTGTGTGTTTGATTGTCAGTCTGTGTTTTAGTTGTGGGATTTTATTGTGACTCTTTCTGGAAGTGACACAGTTACACCAGTAGGTGGCGACAAGTAACTGCATTTAAAGTGATCATTGAATCATTCATTCAATTGATTCTTTCAAACACACAATTGATTCTTTCAAACACACTGATTCATTCAGGAACAAAACTGAACATCTCTACTAATCTGCTCTTTAATAATGTTCTCAAAACACTGTTTGTACATTATTCATGCCAGGTTTTTCTGAACATTCATCTAATGTTTTTTTTTTTTTAAATAAAAAAAATAAAAGTAACCTTTTCCATAATGTTTGATAAAACTGAATGTTCCCTTAATGTTTGCATCACCCCCCCCCCCCCAAAAAACCCTAACAAAATCAAACAAACAAACAATCATTTTAAAACAATTAAAAAAAAATTGGACGTTCAGATATAATGTTTTCAGAACTTATTGGGAATGTCAGCTGGGATTGTGTCTTAAATGCAGGTTTCTCATGAATAACTTCTGGTTTATTAACTGTGGTATAAATGCAGAATGATTCTTCAGAAACGTTTCAGGAAGTCTGGTTTCTGAATCAGTATCAGAGGCTTTGACTCTCTTGAACTGAATCTGTGCTGTAAACTCTACAGAGTGTTTTGGGACTAAATAAATAATATATACTAAACAGAATTTCAAATTTGCGGCAAATTTTCGAGTACATTTTTGTCACTTTTAGTATATGTGTGTGTGTGTGTGTGTGTGTGAGTGTTGTAATATAACGTCTCCAGTGTGTTTACAGTCGAGCTCTTTGGCCTGAATCGCCCTTCATTACCTCACAGCTGAGAGCAGTGCCAGCACATTCATCTGACTCCAACACAACCAGCAATTAAAACAGCCATGATTGGAAACATTTGTGTGACGAGGGACACGGTTCAAGCCCGACATTCGTCTGAAGATCACAGGAGGACGGAAGAGTTTCTCAACATCATTCCATTACCAGAAAGAAAATAGTCATTATATTTTGAAAGAAGTATTCCGGATGTTCAGTCTTCAGTAGACTCCTGCAGCTCTGTATTTGCTCCGCTTCATCTTCAGGCTTATAAACTGAGATCATTGGTGTTCACTGTACATTCAGCAAATCATTCAGAGACGTTTATACTGCCGGCTGAACAGACTGTGGGAAACTACATTATGCTTTCCATCCGTGTGTTTTATTCACAGAATGATGCCATAAAACGGCTCATCTGTAATGTCTGAACACCTGCAGCCACAGAAAACTCTCTAAAAACCTCCGACCAGCTGGATATGAGCTACACAAAATATATTATAAGTATAATTTAATTTATAAGTCATAAATCATCAGTAGCACAGGTATATTTGTAGCAATAGACAACAATACATTGTATGGGTCACAATTAAACATTTTTCTTTTATGCCAAAAATCATTAGGATATTAAGTAAAGATCATGTTCCATGAAGATATTTAGTAAGTTTCCTACCGTAAATATATCAAAACTTAATTTTTGATTAGTAATATGCATTGCTAAGAACTTCATTTGAACAACTTTAAAGATGATTTTTCTCAATATTTAGATTTTTTTGCTCCCTCAGATTCCAGATTTTCAAATAGTTGTATATCAAACAAATATATTCATACAAACAAACTCAATTTAAAAAAAAAAAAAAAAAAAAAAAGATCCTTATGACTGGTTTTGTGCTCTAGGGTCACTTATATTATATTATATTATATTATATTATATTATATTATTATATTATATTATATTATATTATATTATATTATATTATTATTTTAATGTGCTGGTTAATTGTGCAGAATAATATCATTAACATAATTATTCTAACATAATTGCGTTATATTATATTATTAAATATAATTCAAAATACACAAAAAAGGCCCAAAACATATATTTGCTAAAATATATTTTAAAATATGTATAAGTACATTTTCCACCAATATTTTTTTTTGTTTACATTTTCAACAACATATTTTACATTTTAAAAATATATATTTTTAAAGATATATTTTGCCCGCTATATTTTAATCCAATAAAATGTAACAATTTAAGAAAATCTTTGTTTGTTATCCATAAGGTGCATGTGAACATATAATACACATATGAAAAAAATAATTATGAATAAAACCTAAATGTAGGTTACTGTAAGATTGGAAATCTTGTTTTTTTTTCTTGCCCCTGAAATACATTTTAAAATATATTTTGGTATACTGTATGATGGTTGAAACTTAATATGATTTAAACTTCAAAAATATATTAAATTGAACTTCACTGTTTACAATATATCTTTAGCTCATACCTTTTCTCTTTTTTTGCCGCATGATTAATCATGCAAAATAAGATCATTAACATAATTCTAACTATTGTAAAGAATTTATATTATATTTTTAAATATTTATGCATTTTATAAATATTATATTTTTTGTCATTAGAATAATGTGCTCTGACTAATCCTGCCAAATAAAATCATGAATATAAATCAGTTTTGATTTCATAACATTCGCATGATCATATTTGTATGAATGCACTTATAAGAATTTATTTAATGTATTTTAATATATTTAGCTGATTAAAACTTACTATATATATTTCAGCTGCATTATTATAATTTTGATCAGACTTTTGCTGTTAGATAAAATTTTGGATGTATGTTACTGATATTATGATTTGGTTGTGTGAATTTAAAGTGAAAATAACAGGTTTTAATTTTTAGCAGACATGAGTTTAGACAGACTGTATTATACTTCAGAAACACTGTTTTAAAATGTAAATATTCTTTAATACTGCAAATAGGGTTGCACTAAGGTGAAAATTTTCCAGGATTTTTTGGAATATTCCAGGGATTTTTGGAAAGTTTCCGGAAATTTACCGGAACATTTCCACCACTTTGCAACTCAAGATGATTGTCTCTGATTTGTCTTTAAACAGATGCTGCATGAGTTGATGAGTCAGACATGGACTGCTTCGGCTGTTTTGATTGGCCACGGCCGTCCATCAATCACTGACACACTCAAGGAGAGGCAAGGAAAGAAACGAGTGAAGACAGGAAGGATCTTCGTGACATCAGCAGCATCTTGTTTCTCAGAACTGAGTGATTTTCCTGAAGTTTGCTTCCCTAAATGCTTCTCGCATTTCTATATTCTGGAGCGAAGCCTCTGTACACTGAGTCAGCGGTGTGTGTGTGTGTGTGTGGTTACATCACGGCTCAAGCATCGCAGTGATTCATGGCTCAGATCTCTGGTGAAGTCAGCTTCTCTCTTGCTCTTTGCTGTGGTTTCTGAAGTTCAGTCTGAGCAGCAAACGCAGTGAAATCTGTTTCCAGTCACCAGAATCAGTAGCTTCACATTTATAAAGTTAAACTTCATCCTCCTGAAACAACAAATCCTCCTCTGCCGTCTCAGGGTCCAGAAGAGTTCATGTGTTTTTGTACACATGAGGACATTAGAGCGCTTTATTTACGATGCTGTAACTGCTAGAAAGCCTAAAATATGATCTTCTGCACAAAACACAGTGAAGTTATTCACCCGCCGTTAGTCTTTCTGCTCGTTTGTGAGCTTTCAGACGGAGAGGAGTGAGGTTTTGTTTTATTAAATGTTTTATTTAGACTGGACTGGATACAAGATACATTTACTTCAGATACACAGAGACGTTTCTGAAAAACGATCAAAATGAAGCGTTTTCTGCTTCAAACAAGAACAAATATCAGCCAATGGGTTAACTACAGTAAAACTAAAACTAAACTCAAAACCATAAAAAAACACTTTCATTACTTGAAATAAAATAAACATTAACTGAAATAAAAATTATTTCAGACATGATTTCAGCTAGCTGCCTTTTAGTTCAACTTGATGTACTAAAATAATTAAAACTAATGTATATATATATATAAAATAAATGGAAGGCAAAAACACAACAAAATTATTAAAACTTTAAAATAAATATTAAAAATTAAAATGTAAAAATACTATAAAATAAACTATGAAAATAATAAAAATAATAAAAATCAGAACACACACACACACACACACACACACACACACACACACACACACACACACACACACACACACTTTTGGTAGTTTTAACCATAAACATTCCATAATTTTTAATAAATATTTAGATGCATGTATTGGAAAGAAATACAGAGTAAAAATGCTGCAAAAATACTGAGTTTTTCACCCTGTAAGCACATTTCAAACACAATATGAGCAGATTTTTGTCAGATCAGTGAAAGCAAATAAATTATAATGCTGCATATAAATGGCATAAGATATTAAATCATGGACATTTTCTGTAGTAAAAAAAATACAACTACCTAATGGGGTCAGAAATAATCTTGTTGCACTGAATTCAGTTGATTTTTTTGACCCTACTCAGACATATTTTGTCTTGTTTTAAGCAAAAACTCATTTTGATGATTTATTCAGAAAATAAGACTTATAATTTTGCATCTTAAAGAAATGTATCTTGATTCAAGAATCTTTAGTTTTACACACGCTGATGTTTCAGAATCATTAAGAGAAGAGCTTGAGGTGTTTTAATGAGTGCGGTCTGATCCTGAACTTCACACACAGCAGGAAAATAACTGCAGATTACACGGATAATAACCACACTGCTGCAGAAATACTCTAGATACAAACCAGACTTTATCTTACTGTTAGTGCTGATTGCTCAAGTATGCATTACTCTTATTCCATTCTCAACTCTTAAATCTTAAGATGTCTTACATATTTCTGATTAGTTTTGTCATCATATTTGTTTTAAACTGTCGTTCATCCAGAAGGTTGTTCATTACTGAAGTGAGCGTCACATACGGGTGAGTTCTGCACAGACAGACTCTCGTTAACTGTTATATATATATATGAGTGGAGATCATCATCATAATTCATTCTGGGAAATGTCACTCTGTCCAGATGTTCATCCACATGTTTTGTGTCCAGGTAAATATTAAAGTGATGTGTTTGAACAGTGATGTTTCTGTGAAATATAAACACATCTAGAGGACAAACAGATTTAGTCAAAGTTCATTTCAGGACAGGCTTATTATAGTTGACTAAAACTAAAAGCATGCATTTTTTATAAAATAAAAAAATAAGTTAAATAAATCAATAAAATAAATAAATAAATAAATAAATAAAAAAAATAAATAAATAAAAAGTGGCATTTTCATTAAGTTTAACTTGTTACTTTAGGCCAGGGTTATTAAAGTAAATTAAAGTAAATGCATAAAAAAGTGTTACTTGAAATAATAAATAAATAAGAAAGAAACAAGTTTGCCAAAGAAAAGTTGAATTTTCTTTTAGTTGAACTTGTTCCTTTTAGGCCAGGGTTATTAAAGTCAACTAAAACTAAAAGCATAAAAAAGCTAAATAAAATAAAATAAAATAAAAATATTAGACAAATTTACATGTTCACTGTGTGCCGAAGAAAAGTCACATTTTCTTTTAGTTTGACTCGAAGTATGACTAGCTGTGGAACAAACAATATTCAGTTAAAAACAAATGGGATTTATTGACGATAAATACACAAACCTGCTTACTTTGTATCGAAACACATTCTGACCTGATTGGTTTACAGTGAAATCTAAATGCATGGAAACTTGTCATGCAGTGGATGTTGGTTTAAAGTCGTGCTTCATGTCATCTGTAGTCATATTTTCTTTAAGACTGTGTGGTTTGTTCATGGTTTTTGAGGAAGAGGGCATTATTTTGCTGTCCATCTGAACAAGTCGATACGGTCAGTTGCATTTTATGATTAGTGTTGTTTTTCTCAGCAGATGAGAGCATCCTTCGTTCTTCTTCAGTGAGGAAGTCTCTGCCTACAAATGATCACAAACATTATAACGTGAACATCTGTCAGAGCTGATTAGTGTTCATCAGACTCGAGGTTTCCTTTCTTTCTGAGATCCGGAGGCTCTTCTGATGTGAGTGGAGCTCCAGCGGTGTGTGACGATCGCCTCAGGCTCCACACACACACACACACACACACACACACACACACACACACACCTTCATCTGTCCATCTGTCAGTCCATATGTGTTGAACAGGATCTACAGGCTGAGGTTTCTTCTAAATGAATCAGTCTCTAGACGTTCTCTAGACTTCTGAGGATGCAGATCGAGTCGGTGACCAGTAAAGTGACAGTGATGGATCAGAGTTAGCGGGATTCATTTCCATTCATGCTTTTATCCAGAGCCACTTGTTCCCCTGGGAATCGAACCTGTGAGTTTCAGCGTCGCGAGCGCCATGATTGAACTTTCATGAGTGTGTTTGACCAAAAACAGCACTTAACTACAGACACACAGCTCTGTTCTACAAGCTACTAACCACATGCAGTTAACTTCATCTTACAACAGTATCTTTTAAGTAATTATCAGACTTAAACCAAAATAATCTCATGCTTTTTGACACAAAAATGACAGCATCATGGTTATTTTAGCATCACTGATATACGATCACAGTTCTTTTTAATTTCAGCATTCAATTTTCAAC
Source organism: Cyprinus carpio (assembly GCF_018340385.1). Taxonomy (NCBI): domain Eukaryota; kingdom Metazoa; phylum Chordata; class Actinopteri; order Cypriniformes; family Cyprinidae; genus Cyprinus; species Cyprinus carpio. The sequence goes on from NC_056610.1 coordinate 24,785,967, forward strand.
GTTTTCATTGTAAAATTAAAGTTTAAAATATAAATTTGGTGTGCATTAGCTATGTAAAAAAAAAAATTGTATTTTAGCTATGTAAAAAAAAAAATGTCTAAAATGATTTTTCAAAGTTGTAAATAAAAGATTATTGGAGGACACTTCACAAGAAAATACTATTTCAGTCTTTCTACATCTAAATTTCACATTTAATTCAATGTGTTAATTGTCATTTCTTTGAATTTTTTTTGTGAAATTACTAGCAATTTCTGAGTGAAAATTGTTTCTACTCCATTTTTTTGTAGTTTTTTTTTGTTTGTTTTGTTTTTTTGTTTTGTGTCATTATAGTTTTGAGAAATTTAACCTTGTCATCTCGGTTTGTTTGATTTTGAATTTATTTCAGTCATTTCATTATTATTATTATTATTTTTCCCCAAGAAATTAAAATGCTGTTTTATGGCTTTAGTTTTAGTTAATGATAATAACCCTGGATTAAACATTAACAAGTGAACATTTGACTTGTGATCAACTACTCAGCATTTCTGTCTTGTTTTCCAGTATTAACACTGTATATAAATATCCTCAAATCAAGATACATGTACTTGAGATGCAAATGACACGTTTTCTGAAAAGAAAGAAAAAAAAAAAAAAAACATTAAATCAATAATACAATTACAAATATCTGTCAGCAGGGTCAGAAAAAATATCTTGCTTTCCCTTGAATTAACTTTATTTTTATGACCACATTGACAGATATTTGTTCTTGTTTTAAGCAAAAACTCACTTCATTTTGAGCAATTTTTCACAAAACAAGACTAATTTGAGAGAACTGTTTTGACAGTAAGCAACCTCTGTCATTGTTTAGCTTGGTGACACTAACATGTAATGACCCACAGCAGATGTAAGTTAGTACACTCTTAAAAATATCAATTTTGCAGTGATGCTATAAAAGAATCATTTTTGGTTCCCCAAAGAACCTTTCAGTGAAGCTAAACGCGTGTTGAATGACTGCTTCACCCATCAGCATGCAGACAGAGGTCAGTCATGAGATGAAGAGATCATTTGCAAAAACAGATAACTCCTGTTCTGTTTTTGTGTTATCATGCTTTTATTGTGTTATTTAGCTGTATTTTTCTTAGTGATTATTATTGAATCAAAACAACTCAACTGCAGTTTGATTGATATTAACTGGAATGCACAATAAAATAACAAACAAACATGATTTTTGAACATTTTTAAAAACGGAGTTATCTGTTTTTGCAAAATGAACTCAAATAAAACTAAAGGGTTTACCATATGCATGAATCCTCAGACAGCCTGATTTCTGCTCGTCTGTCCTGTAAATCTTCGGATCGTAGCCACGCTTGACCTGGAAAACTTCATCCTGTTCTCAGAAGCTCCCTTCAGAATCGCATCCAGATTTGACTGGAGAAAATGAGACATAAAAACCTTCACTTCCAGTTTCCTTCAGAGCTGAACCCTGATGTCTGACAATATTTCCCATCTGGGCTTATTTTCATCTCATAAATGGAAGAAATTAAACAGAGGCCATCATATGAGGAACAGACGTACAGCTCATGAATTAAACCTGAAGATACTGCGACTAATTCAACAGATACATCGCTTTGGTTCATTTTCAGTGCATTTAACGCTGAACATTTTCAGTTTTATTAACAACATTCAGAATTACCCATCAGGGTTCTAATTGTTAACAAAAACCAAAACCATAAAATTGTTTTTGTTACTTGCAATAAAAAAAAAAAAAAAAAAAAAAAAAAAATGAAAAATACATAACCTTATTTTATGTCAGCTGATTGCTAAGGCAACATTTCTGATTTTCATTTAGTTTAACTTGATGTACTAAAACTAAAACTGAATTAAAATTAATAAAAATTATATAGACATTTAAAAAAAACAATATTTAATAAAAAATACAAAAGCACACAACAAAATTACTAAAACTTTAAACTAAAATTAAAATGAAAAAAAAAAAAAATCTGAATAACTATAATAGTATCAATCATATTAAAATAGCTCATTAACATATGACCACCCACATTCACACAGGCAGGATGCTTATTGGTTGATCAGGATCTTGTCTGGTTGAATTAATGTTCATTTTAGTTAGTTTTTGTAATTTTGTTGTTGTTTTATGTTTTTATTAGTTTTTGTTGTTTTTGTATACAGTTTTTCTTAATTTTTATTTCAGTTTTTGTTATCTTAGCACATCTAGTTAAACTAAATTCAATTCAGTTGAATTTAAATTAATTCAAATGTTTCTTTGGAAACTAGCTGAATAAAATAGATTTAAAGTTTCAATATTTTAGTAAATATTTTTTTTTTCATGGTTTTAGTTTTAAACAAACATTATTGGAGTAGATTTTGCAAGAAAATACTATTTCAGATTTTCTACTTAAATTGATGTTTAATTCACTACGGTTTCTTTGCATTTCCGAAATTTACTATCAGTTTCTGAGTGATATTTTTTTTGTGGGGGGGGGGGGGTCATTGAGTAAGCTGCTGTAATGATGTGGGATATGGTCTCTTGAAAATAAAAACAGGAGGATCAGATATTACTCCAGGAATATGAACTACAGTGGATTATAAATAGTCACTGATGAATGGAAGTGAGTTTGTGGTTGTTGGTTTGAGCTCCAGCAGAAGCCTGTTGGCACCTCGCATCTGACAGCTCTTTCATTCTTTGATTACGCTCCATGTATTTATGAAACTGGAGTCGCGCTGAATGTTTTCATGTCCAAACATGTCCGTATGCCATCTCATTCAGCTGGGTCCAGAATATTCCCGTAAGTTAACAGGCCGTCCAGCAGTGATGGATTTGGTGGTTTCTCTGAACTATTTCTGCTCAAACTCCACCGCACAACATTTCTGCTCTTTTGTCTTTATAGGTTTCCTGAAAGCTTTTGGTGTCTGGTTTTGAGAGATATGTTTGGAAGTCTGTTTCCGTCACCAAAAAAAAAAAGAAAAAAAAAAAAAAAAAAAGTAATTGCCACTTTTTATCTGATAATTCTGACATTTTTCTCAGAATTGTGAGAAATAAACTCGCAATTGCGAGTTTTAGTCAGAATTGTATGATAAACTCGCAACTGCAAGATATAAAGTCAGAATTGCATGACAAACTCGCAACTCGAGATTCTGTATAATGTCAGAGTTGCGTGACAAACTTGCAATTGCGAGATATAAACTCAGATTTGTGTGACATAAACTCGCGACTGCGAGATTCTGTATAATGTCAGAGTTGCATAAAATAAACTCGTAATCTGTGAGATTCTGTATAAAGTCAGAATTGCGTGACAAACTCGCAACTTGAGATTCTGTATAAAGTCAGAATTGCGTGACATAAACTTGCAATTGCGAGATATAAAGTCAGAAGTGTGTGACATACTGTAAACTCACAACTGCGAGATTCTGTAGTCAGAATTGCGTGACAAATTCGCAACTCAAGATTTTGTATAAAGTCACAGTGACAAACTCGCAATTGTGAGATATAAAGTTTTGTGTGACAAACTCACAACTGCGAGATTCTGTATAATGTCAGAATTGCATGAAGTAAACTTGCAACTCGAGATTTTGTATAAAGTCAGAATTGCATGACAAACTCGCAACTTGAGATTCTGTATAAAGTCAGAAATGCGTGACATAAACTTGCAATTGCGAGATATAAAGTCAGAATTTTGCGTGACGTAACCTTGCCAACTCGAGATATAATGTCAGAATTGCGTGATATAAACTCACAATTGCGAGGGTCAGACAATGGCAAACAGGTATATAGAGGGTAAGACAAAAGAGTGCATAATTTTACGAAGCTACGAGAATACATGCACACGCTTTCTACTGAACATAAACAAGGCTGATTTTAATACGTTCTGGGTTACTCTCCAAAATGATGGAAGATGGTAACTCTGGGAGAAGTATTGTTGTATGAATTATGTTATTATTGTTTTCTTTGCACACAAAAAGTATTCTCGTAGTTTCGTAAAATTATGGTTGAACCCCTGATGTCTGATGGATTATTTTAACAATGTTTCTGCTATGTTTCTGAGCCTTGATCGTGATAGTATCCTTGCTGTCTACGGAGGGTCAGAGAGCTCTCAGATTTCATCAAAAATATCTTAATTTATGTTCCGAAGATGAACGGAGGTCTTACAGGTTTGGAACGACATGAGGGTGAGTAATTAAGGACAGATTTTTCATTTTTGGGTTAACTAACCATGTAAGTACAGCTGTTTTCACCGGAAAAAACTTTACCCTGCAAGCGCCAATCTGGAAGCCAGGAACACGGAAGTGTGAAAAAGGTTAATAATTTCATTCACTTAAAGTCTGCCCTTTTCTTACAATGCACTGCAAGAGCACATTCAGATCTGCCTTTTATGCTTTTTGAGTAAAGTTTTAGAGTTAGTGTTCAGTTTTGTTAGGCATCTAAAGGAGTTTGTGTTGTTGAAGTTTTTGTGGTCATCACTGAGCTGAAGAGCAGAGTTTGTGGTTCAGATGCTTGTCTGATGACTTTGCTGTTTGTTGCTTCATTGGAACATGATGTGCAAAGTCAGTGTGACAAACTAAAATATGTCTGAAATGAGGATGAATCATATAACAACTTGCCTTAAAAATATTAAATAAAAATATGTAATTATTCACTTTGTTAATGCTACTTAGTTAGGTAGGTATTGCTTAATTTCATGTCTGAAGTTTACTTGTAACATCTGAGTGCAAACTCTTGCAAAAGAAAATTTAGTTGATTTTATTTATTGTTTATTTTTATCACAATGTGTAAAATCTCAGTGGGCTTTTACACAACAGCATTTTCAACTAAAAACAGTAAACTTTATGCTGTTTTTTGGCCTTTCATTAATTCAACACTGTTTTTTCGGGGCCTGAAAACACAAACTTATGAAAAATGGTTTCAAAGTGCAAGTTTTTTGAAAATGTTCCCTTTTAATGTTTGTTCCTGCAATTGTTGATCAGTAAGGTACACTTTAAGAAAGAACAAGGTAAATTAAGAAGATACTAGTAATTTTTTGCCAGGACATTATCCGCTATGTTTATAGACATTTCCTGTAATCATAAAACCCAAAATGCAATGCTCAATTTAAAATAGAGGTAAGAATGGTTCAGAATATGTAGACTTACGAGTTAACAGGAAAAACATCAAATTAAATTATAGTTAATAATATAATAATAAATCAATGTGGTATTAAAAATATATAAATATCTAATTTTATATATATATATATATTACTTTTACATATATATAAAATATATATATATATATATATATATATATATATATATATATATATATTACTTTTCATTTTCACTGATCCATGCAAACAGGGATTGTTTTGACTGTTGCTGTTCTAGTGCAACTGTTGTAGTACATCTTCATCTAAGCGTACTCTCAAAATGCTGATAAATACAACAGAGTCTCTAACATATATTTTTTTAATTTTTTTCGATAATCTGTTTCACTCAGATGTGTCACAGAATGTGGGAGAAATGATCTGTCACTGCTTCGCTTGCACTGCTGCAGGTTTGATGTGCATGAATGAGATCTGAGGGTTTTCTGAAGGATGCTGGAGGAGATCGTCCCTGAGTTCAGCTCTGTAAGTCACTTTGGATATAAACTCTGTGTAAGTGACTCTGGAGCGTGGTGATGTTCTTCACGTGTGCGTCTGAGCTGCAGAGAGTCCGCGGGTCTCTGGTGTGGAGCTGCAGAGTCTCAGCTTCATGTGGTTTGTGGACGGAAGCCAGACTATGGGAAGCAGCTCCTCGCTCTCCGACAGGAATCCTGCAGGCGCGTCGTTCTTTTGTCTCTCGTCTCTCGCGTCGCTCCTCGCGCTCTGTGTCTTGTAAACCGGTCTGTAATAACCAGGCGTGTGTGCAGAGGCCCAGATCCACAATGCTGTGCTGTCGGAGTTCAGAGCAGAATAAATAAATCCTGAAGAGAACTATGCAATGTTAGCCAGCACACACACACAAAACCACACAAACTCACACACACACACACACACACACACACACACACTCACACCGCTGGACTAAAGCCACTGCATATGGAAGTAGTCACTCTCTCTCTTTCTCTCTCTCTGGCAGAGCAGACTGAGGCAGACTAATTTCACACGTGTCACATCTCTGCTGTGTCTTTCCACTGCTCTGGCCAAACACACACACACACACACACACACACACACACACACACACACACACACACACACACACACACACACACACACACACACACACACACACACACACACAGATGAGAGACGAGTGGGTCATTAATGAATGAGAGTCATTAAAGAAAGAAAGTAAAGAGAAAGAATCATTTGATTCAAATCGTGTCTTGCAGGTTTGTGAATCATTTGAATCTTTTTTCTTTCTCTTTTTTTATTAAACAGTACAAAACATCAAACCAATAACACAGTACAGTTATATAAACAAAACAAAGACAATACAAATCCCTAAAGAAAACAAACCATGCTTTTATTATTGTGGTTTTATTTTATTTCTTTTTTGCTGCATGGGCACCAGAGTGAAGGACTGACAGAGGCATTAGAGCAGCTGGTGATCAGATAACCCACAGAGACGTGAAGCTTTTCATGTGGATCTTGTTGTTTGTCTTTTTAAGCGTCTTGTGCAGCGTGCGTCTGTCGTGTTCTGATCTTCATGGCCGTCATAACTAACGTTATTTCTGGAGCTCAGTTGCTTTCGCCACACAGCAGCCTCTATATTTGCTCGTACGGCGGTGAGCTTCACACCTGTTAAAAAAGACAATTCAACAGTTGTGTGAAACCAGACTCGCTCTGAATGAAGCTGCGGTATCACAATGAAAATGCAATTTCAAGTGTCCTCCCCATGAGTCTGAATGCATTTAGGAAAAATGGCATTTAAATGATAATTTTGCTATAGTTACAGCTACAATCTAATTTATAGAATTTGTGCAATACATTTTAATTTGAATTTTGCAACTAATAAAGCGTTTAAATATGTTTTTAATTTACATATTAAAGCTAGTGTAGAAAATGGTAAATCCAAATTATATAATTGAATTTTCATTTTCATTTTGCACTAAACGTTGCACAGATATATGGGAAAATGTACATTTAAATACAGAAATACATTGCCATTTTACATATTGCATTGCCAATTTGCAAATTACATTTCAAAATGAATTTTGCTACCCATATGCTCCCATGAAGGATTAATTATATTATAGAATTAAACATTATAATTAATAACACACACTCACTGACCGACTCTCTCTCTCTCTCTCACACACACACACACACACACACACACACACACACACACACACACAGTCTCTCTCTCTCTCTCTCTCTCTCTCTCTCTCTCACACACACACACACACACACAGGCTCATACACACACAGCATAGCTCAGACTCAACTGTTCGGATTAATTAGTTCCTCATTTTAACGAGCTTCAGAAGGACTCGTTAGTTGTTTCAGTGATTAGGTTGAGAGTGACTCTAATTGTTAAAAGCGAATGAAAACAGGCTAAATTTGCTCCTTCAGGAAAACTGCAGTCTGTAAATTTGATCCTGAGGGATTTCTGATCTCATTCTCAGAGCTGATTAACATTTCAATTAATGATGATAAACACTTCTGATGTTTTCATCCACAGAAACACAGCATCCTTCTGCAGTTTATCTCAGCAAACACATACTGGATTGATAAATACTTTATTTTATACATTTATTAAACACTGATAGATTGAGATACTATTATAGTTTTTATTAATATTTTGAATCTTTTTTTTCTTTTACTTTTTATATATTTTTTTTGTTTCTGTTTTAATTTTTTGAATCTTTTTTTCTTTTACTTTTTATATTTTTTTGTTTCTGTTTTAATTCTTTTAAAAGTTTTATTAATTTTGTTGTATGTTTTTGTCATTTTTAGTAGTTTTTAAATGTGTCTATATAATTTTGATTAATTGTTAAGTTTTAGTAAAGCAAGTTAAATTAAATTAATGATAAACTAACTGAAATAAAAAGTAAATATTTTATTTTAAATGATTATAGTAAGTAACTTTTGTCTTTTTATGGTTTTAATTTTAATTTCAGTTTTAGCTTAAGTTACTATAATGACCATTATCTATCTATCTATCTATCTATCTATCTATCGTAATAATATAATATATATAATATAATAATAACAAAATCACACTAGTTACCGTATGAATATAGTGCAATGACTTTGTTTAAATTGTGTTGAATTATGATAAATGGTGCTAAAATCAGACTTTAAGTCAACCATAATTCATATTTCTTTGATTTTATGGTGTGTGACCCAGACGTTAGACAGTATTCATGAGACTGATCCACGTTTCTCTTCCAGCCGTTTCTTGAGAAGCTGAAGAGTCAGAAGGTTCTGGTCTGGTTTCTGTGGTTCTGCTATGATTCACTGATGTCTGTAACTCTGAATCTGAATATTCATGTGAATGAAATGATCTTCAAAGCTCCTCAGATGAGTTTAACGGCCGGTGGATCCGATGGGAGGCAGCACATATTCATCTGGGTCACGCCGCCTCCTTATTACTCCACAAAACATGAGAGAATATGAATATGAGCGTTCGAGGCCACGTTTAAAAATTGAGAAAAGCTAATCAGAGATATCTTTGAAGACTGATTTTTCCATTATTCATCTTTATTTTAGTGATGGGTTAGACTCTTTCACTGCAAAAAAAAGATTTTCTTCTTAGTATTTTTGTCTTGTTTTCTAGTATAAATATCTAAAAATTAAAATTACTTCAATAGTACTTTAAGAAAAAGAATCTTGTTTATCCTTTGAATTAAGATTATTTTTCTTAACCCATTGGCAGATATTTTTACTTGTTTAAGCAAAAAATAACAACATTTGGATATATATATATATATTTTTTTTTTTTCAAAACAACATATCTTAAGTAATTTTACTTGTCAAGTAAATGCATCCTGATTCAAGAATGTTTAGATATTTATACTAGAAAACAAGACATAAATACTAAGAAAGAAAGGTTTTTTTTTTGGCTTGTTCACAGAGTTAAACCCGTCTCTAAACAATCTCTAGTTCTGCTTCTAATTTCAGAATATCACAAATATTTATGCTGCTTACTTTGATCTCTGTTTGTGTTTAGTTAAACAGTTCACCATCACTCTTTTACGTGTCTTCTAACCCGACTCACGAGGTTACAGAGAGTGAGATCAGTCTGGTTTCTTAAGTCTGTTTTAAGTTGTAAAAAACAGATTTTTTCATAGTTGGAAATAAAACAAAGATTACTTGTATGCTTTACAGGAAATTACTATTTCAGATTTTCTACTACAAAATTTAATTCTGAATTTAGTGTGTTTACTTCTGTTTCTTTGAAATTGTTTATTAGCAATTTCTGAGATAATTGTTTATGCAAATTTTCTTCAGTTTAATTAACGGAAACTATATACATTTTTATATATATTTTATACTTATATATTATATAAATATATATTATGATCATATTATATTAATATATAAATATATTATATATTATATAAATATATTTAACATTTTATTAATGTTTTTGGTTTTAGTTTTAGTTCATGTGGTTTTTAATAATTGTTTTTAAATTAAATTAAATAAATATATATTACATATGTATGTGTACACACACACACACACACACATAACTATATAATAATATAATAAAAACTATCTCAATTGTATTAAAATAACAAGATAAGATGTGTTTTATGTTATTTGTTGAATATGTAAGTGGAAGTTACTCTGCTGAAAGACTAGTAGCTTGACTGTAAAGCCTTCTCTGGGTTTGTAATGAATCTCTCTCAGTATGAGCGCAGCGCTCAGGAATGCAGCGATGGCAAAGAATCAATGAATCATTTCTCCCGTCTCTTCAGACCAGCACCAGTCCTTCAACCAAACCAAACCAAACTAACTCACCTCCTGGTCTTTGTGCTCAAACACTGAGCTAATAATAGACTCGCCTGGAATCTCTCTCTCTCTCTGTCTCTCTCTCTCTCTCTCTCTCTCTCTCTCTCAGGTCGACCATCGTGAACCAATCCGGGTTAGCTGGGAATGTTCTCTGGAATGACAATTAAATGAAACAAAGACAAACCGGCGCAGTGAACCGGGACAAATGAGCGGGTGAGCAGCTGCCAAGAGTCGTAACTGTGTAGAGATTGATTTTATTCACTGTAAAAATACATACAAGAGCGTCAGAGCTGATCTAGAGCTTATCATTCCTGAATAAAGACGGATCAGAGCCACAGTCACAGTCTTCAGGATCACTGGAGACTCAGCAAACAAATGCACAGAGTGATCTTCTTACGTAGTATTTTTATTTTGTTTTCAGAACAAATATCTAAACACTCTTCTGGAGAACCTTTTCTTGAGAAGCAAAGTGGCATGATATAAGAAATTGTGTTTTATGATAATTAAGTGAGTTTATGCTTAAAACAAGACCAAATATCTGCCAGCAGAGTAAAAAAAAAAATACAAAAAATAATCAACTCTGTAAAGCCTGACAAGCCTGAAGAGAAAAAAAATCTACTTTAAAAAAATATTCATTAAACCCTAAGGCAAAAAGGTTTGCATTAATCTTTTTTTGTTTTGTATCAAATTTGATCCATCATTCTTTTATGGCTCATATCTGTAAGAAAATGAAGTTAAAAACAGCTCTATTTTATTCAGACTCAAACTGAGCATAAATATGTATTTGCTGCAGATGCTCATATTTCTAAGATGAGATTCTGATGTTTGTAATGTAAATCAGTGAGATCTTTATAACAGTAGAGCAGATACTGACATAAAATGATCTACAGTAAATATGAGTCTGTGCTCTATATCTGCAGTAATGTGTCTCAGTGAGATGAGATGTAAATGATCCAAACATATAATGCAGTGATTGAGAGATGAAGAAATAAAGGCTCCTCAGAAGATGTGAGATGTTCTGGAGGCTTGTGAAGATCATTCCTCCGCTGAGGAACAGTGAAAGTAAAGCTTCTGGAAACAAACGCTCCTCAAAAGATCCTGATGATCAGATTTGAGACTCTAAAACATGATTGATGGAGAATCAAGTAAAGCTGAGCTGCTTCAGTCCAGTAAGAGTTCATCTGGAGATATTACTGCAGTTATTCTGACCTTTACTTGATCAAAATCACTCAAGATCTGACACCAGAAGCAGCAGCTGAAGCAGAAGAGCTTTGACTGGATAAAACACTCTAAACTATCAATCAGAAACAGGTTTAACAGCAAAGTTTGATCATTTAGAGGCCTTAGAAATGTATAAAGATCAAATATTATAGTTCAAACAGAAAAAGGGAAGTGAAAAACAGGTTTTAATGACTAGCTGTGAAAGTAAACAGCAGAATGTGTGCGTGTGGAATAGTAATGAGCGTCTGTTAATGTCCCGTCTGTCCGGATGGGCTTCTGTGTCCGTCTCTGAACAACCTGAGCTAATTAATCCTCGTCCCGCGGCTGACGAGCTCTCGGCTGGACGTCTTTGTCTCTGCATTCACTCGTCTCGCTCCAGTGTGAGAATCGGCCGCTTGAGCTTGTTTGTGAGTGAGTTCAAAGCCACGGAGCAGAGATTAGACATTGTTCCTGCTTTCGGACGCTCATCTACAGCTGAGCGGAATTAACAGCCTGACCACAACGAGAGCAGTCATGTGTGAGACTGAGGAAACGAGCTGGATATCACTAATGAACACACACCTCGGATAAACCAAGCCTTGGGGCGTCCATGGGAGGGAAAGGTCATCAGGAATACAAAAAAAGTTATTTTTGCTTTTCTGAAACTTGTAAAAATTAAAATGATCAGCAAGCTTTAATCAGACTCACTAATACAAAACCACAACTCCACCTTAGAGACAGTAACTATTAGCGTATATATATGTGACCCTGGAGCACAAAACCAGTCACAAGGGTCAATTTATTGAAATTGAGTTTTATGCATCATCTGAAAGCTGAATAAATAATCTTTCATTGATGTTTGGTTTGTTAGGAGGACAATATTTGTCTGAGATACAACTATTTGAAAATCTGGAATCTGAGGGAACAAAAAAATCTTAATATTGAGAAAATCATCTTTAAAGTTGTCCAAATGAAGTTCTTAGCAATGCATATTACTAATCAAAAATTAAGTTTTGATATATTTACAGTAGGAAATGTACCAAATACCTTCATGGAACATGATCTTTACTTAATATCCTAATGATTTTTGGCATAAAAGAAAAATGTATAATTTTGTCCCATACAATGTATTGTTGTCTATTGCTACAAATATACCTGTGCTACTGATGACTGCTTCTGTGCTGCAGGGACACATTAAGTTTTCTTAATTTCGAATGACAGTTCGAATGAAAAATCTGTCATCATTTTCTCTCTCTCTCAGGTTGTTCCAAATCTGTATGAGTTTCTTTCTTCTGCTGAACACAAAAGCAGATATTCTGAAGAATGTTGGTAACTGAACAGTTGCTGGTTCTCATAGTTTTTTTGTTGGGGGCCAGCCAGCAACTGTTTGCTGTGATGATCTTAAATGACAGGCCTCAGTTAACATTTTAAATAATAAAGTTCATGACAGTACAACTGGAAAAATATTGGACAAGTATGGCATGTTTGGAAGGTTTGCCAGAGGAAAGCCTCTTCTATATATATAAAAAAGTTTGTTTGGCTATAATGCACAGTGCCTCGTTTGGTGAAAACCTAAAGAGCATTCCAGCACAAACACCTCATATCAAAAGTCACACATGCTGCTGGAGAGCTGATGATTTTGGGCACCTCACAGTCATTGAGTTGACCATGAACTCCTCTGTATACCATAATATTCTAGAGTCAAAGCTAAAGGTGGGCCAAAACTGGATCATGCAACAGGACAGTGATCCCAAGCACAGCAGCAAATCTAATAGAATAGTGTTTCAAGTCCAGTCAAAGTCAGAACCTCATCCTGACTGAAATACTGTGGCAAGAGCTGTGCATAAACAAAAGTCCACAAACCTTAATAAACTGGAGCAATGCTGTAAAGAAGAGTGGGCTGTCACGTGATGAAGGAACGACTCAAACCGGAAGACTTGTCAGATAAGAGGTGAGCTTATCATAGACTGAAGAACCAGGTAAACAATGAATTCATCTTTTCTGTTTCTTATAGCATTATGGTTTTGTATTGTTTGTAGTGTGATCAACGTTTGCGTAAGTAGTAGATGTGTTAGGGAAGTAACACTTAAAATTTTAATTACATTTTGCTAAAATGAACAAAAATGATTCGAAAAAAGATTCGTTCATTTTGCTGAACGAGACTCAAAGGTCCGAGTCGGTAAAATGATCCGGGCGGGTCTAACCAGGCAGTGATGTAGAATTTGTGGGCGGGGCTAATCAGGCAGTGACGTAGAATTGATAGGCGGGGCTAAACAGACAGTGGCATCGATCTTTGCAGAGGTGATGCTCATCTACACTATAAGATCATAGAGTAGAACATTCCACAAGCTGTCGTTTTGGTAGAATATTACAAATAAACGTTAAAATAACATTATATTTTGGGTTAATAGAATGTGTAAGAAACGTTTTTGTAACCTTTAAATAACGTCATAATCACAACAAGAAAACTGGACATTGTAACATTTTAAAAACATGTAAAAACGTTCCCACAACAACGTTTTTATAACCTAAATTTTTCAAACCCATTCAAAAACTCCACTGAGTTCAGGACAATGGAAATGGAAGTGCTGAAATTCAGCTCGTTCGCGGCTCCCGGGTTTCCTCCCGGTGAACGGCACGTTTACTTCATTACCGGAGTTTGTAAAAAAAACTCTTTTTTTAAAAAAAAGAGTAAAATCATTCTTCAGATGAGCATATGGAGCTCATAAACGCGCAGTGTAAAAAGATACGGCGCTTTTTAAAGGCGTGGTACTTCCAGTCGGAGCTGAGATCTCCATCTGTGCCGCGAGTGTCTCTCTGAATGAGCAGCAGTCACGCGGACAGGTGTGATGATGATGATGATGATGATGATGATGATGATGGGTATATTACAGCACAATGCTGGCAGGACTGCAGGGATGTCTTCATGAGCACATTCACTGTATGCAGAGGTTCAGCGTTACTCTTTGCTTTTACTTTAGGCTTTATACACAATATATTTCTAAAGGGAGTGTAATTCCTGACCGGTCCAGCATGATAAATTATTAATATATTCACCATAAAATTCACATGAATATACTTTCAAGTGTTGTTGAGTGGGTGATAATTCAATCTAGAAGTTTTATTGCTCAGATGGTGAAAACACATAGATCTAATACCTTTTAGTACTCAGCTAACTAAAATATGTTCAAAGAACATTTTGATAGTTTCCATTAAGTTGAAAATGTTCTTTCTGAATATTATTATTATTATTATCATTTATTATTATTATTATTAAATGTTTTAAATCCATTAAAGGAACTTTTTTTCCCTATTTTGCAAACATTATGTGAATGTTAGTTTTGAATGTTCTCTGAATGTTCTAAAACAAGTAGTAACATTTACAAAAATGTTAGATGAATGTCCAACTAAAACATTTCAGAAAAAAGTTCCTCAAACAATGTATGAATAATCTTTTTGTGACAACATATGCTAATGATTAATGTTATTTCTGTATATATTGTAACGTACATAAAAAAAATGTTTTAAAAACTTTTTTTTTTCTTGGTTTTATGAATTTTAATGGAATGTTACATTTTGCAAACATTATGGAAATGTTACTTTTGAATGTTCTCTGAACATTCTGAAACAAGTAGTAACATTTAACAACTTTGGACAAACAACTGAAATGTTTTAAATACCATTTTTAAATATTATAGACCAGGAAACTGTGAATTGACATTGTATTAATGTTACAGAGAGAACATTTGTTTTTAACTTTGGGAGAATGATGTCAGGACGTTCTGACAACTGTTAGCTGTGTTTATGGATTTTGCAATTTAATCAAATCAATACAATAAATTTAATGCAATTCAATTAATTGAATAAAATTTAATTACAGCAAAATATGCACCAAAAACGACTGAAGTTTCATACGAAGCAGAAATTGAAGAGCTCATTGTTTGCTGAAATATTCCTTTTTTAAAAAACAATCAGCCTCACTTCCACAGGATACAAACACACAAAACCTCAACCTTGACCAGAACAGACTGCTGTATTTATAGTCTGGATGTGTTTTGTGAGAATTGATTGTGATTTTTCCTGTGGTTTATCAGACAAACTCACTCTCAAACTCTCAGTCACAAGAGCTGGACACGGATCACGTGTGCTGTAAATGATGGCACAGTGGATCTTTATGAGCAGATGAAGCTCTGCCAAAGCCATAGAAGACAAGCCTGCAGCTTTAGCCAAAAGAGAGTAACGGCTAAACACTTCCGCTTTAACAGTATGTGGGAAAGGAGACCGGAGGCTGTTTTGTTTGAATGGATGTCAATAGAGGAGAGGCTTCACTATAGCGTTTTAGAGGAAACAGCTTATCATTTAATGATTTGACAGTCTGTTGGCTAAACTTCAGCATGTTTCACACAAAACAATACTTTTGCATTGGACTAGTTTTAAAAGTTTACACCAAAAAATGCAGTTTTGTAAGAGAAGTCACTGATTTTTGCGACAGGTGGGATCCAGCTCATGGCACTCTTTCATTCCTGTGGTATCTGTGACCGCGGACTGAGGTTCAGTGACGTAATGGCTGTAATGTGATTGGTTATTAAGGCACACATGATCGAAGTTGATCATCACACTTTCTCCAGTAGTAAATAATACAGACCCTCTCTATACTAGAACAATCTCTAGCTCTGCTGTCCTCCCTGAGAATCACACAGGAAGCAGTTTTCTACTTAATGCCACATGATTTCCTGCCGGCGGGAGAGACTCGTGTAACCAGAGTACTGCGTCTAATCCCCACGGCTGCAGAAAAATCATATTTCTGCTGTAAAATATGATGTACACAGTGATTCCGGCAGATGATTCACTGTGGAGTGAGTGGATTTTCTTTCCTCCGGAGACACCCACAGCTTACTATCTGCACTCGTTTGGGGGGTTTGAAGATTTCATGCGCTCTGTTTTCACTGCAGATGGAAAAACGGCCCACAGAGCGTCCGGAGGGCCTGTGAAGCTGGAGTTTATCATCTGCTCAACCTCCAGTTATCCAGACTGAACCGCAGTCACTCCTCTAGCTGCTGTTATCACTAAACACACACACACACAGTTCCTGTCCGAGTCCTTTCATACGCCCACACTGGACTACACACACTGCATACTTACTCCCCACAAAATACACACTACAAACTACATACTACACACTAGACACTACACGGCACACTACATACTGCACACTACTCACCGCAAACTACACTCTGCACACTGCATACTACACACTAGACATTACACAGCAAACACTGCACACCAGACAGACTGCAATCTACACACTGCAGACTGCATACTAAACACAAGACACTGCACACTACACACTGCTAAATACACACTACACACTGTCTACTACACACTGCAAACTACACAGTAGACACAAAAAGTACAGACTGCATAATACACACTACACACTGCACGCTACACACTACAGACTGCATACTACACACTAGACACTACACACTGCATGCTACACACTAGACACTGCACATTACACACAGAAAACTACACACCACAAACTACATAAAGACTGAATTCTACACACTAGACGTGTGTGTGTGTGTGTGCCCTTGACCAAGGCACTGAACCCCCAGCTGCTCCTCGGGCGCCGCAGCATAAATGGCTGCCCACTGCTCCGGGTGTGTGTTCACGGTGTGTGTGTGTTCACTGCTGTGTGTGTGCACTTTGGATGGGTTAAATGCAGAGCAAAAACTCTAATAATGGTCAACAATAATTGCCAAAATTCAACTCCACTTTCACTTTACTTTCACTAGACAATACACACTACAGATTACACACTACATACTGCACACTTCTCACCGCAAACTACACATTAGACACTACACGGCACACTACACACTACTACACTAGACATTACACACTACAGACTATATACTAGACAATACACACTAAACACTGCACACTACACACTACAGACTGCATACTACACACTAGACATTACACACTACATACTATATACCAGACAATACACACTGCACACTACAGACTGCATACTACACACTAAACATTACACACTACATACTATATACTAGACAATACACACTACACACTGCACACTACAGACTGAATACTACACACTAGACATTACACACTACATACTATATACTAGACAATACACACTACACACTACACACTACAGACTGTATACTACACACTAGACATTACACACTACATACTATATACTAGACAATACACACTACACACTGCACACTACACACTACAGACTGCATACTACACAATAGACATTACACACTACAGACTATATACTAGACAATACACACTACACACTGCACACTACAGACTGAATACTACACACTAGACATTACACACTACATACTATATACTAGACAATGCATACTACACACTGCACACTACACACTAGACATTACACACTACATACTATATACTAGACAATACATACTACACACTGCACACTAGACATTACACACTACAGACTATATACTAGACAATACACACTACACACTGCACACTGCATACTACACACTAGACATTACACACTACAGACTATATACTAGACAATACACACTGCACACTACACACTACAGACTGCATACTACACACTAGACATTACACACTACAGACTATATACTAGACAATACACACTACACACTTCACATTACACACTACAGACTGTACACTAGAAAATAAACACTACTACACACCAAACACTGCATACTACACACTAGACCTTACACAGAAAACACCGCACACTAGATAACTACACACTACATGCCACAAATTACACACTGTTAACAATTATGAACCCTTCTAGACTGACCTACCACTCACTCAACAACAAGTAACACACATGAGAATATATTCGGGTCAATGGATGCTGAAAATATGAGTAATTTATCATGCTGGAGCGGACAGGATTTACACTCCTGTCAGAAACATGTCAGAACTCCAGCGTTCAGAACCTTTCCAAGATTCCAGATCCGCAGCGAGAGACTTTACTAGAGGCCCGAGGTTACTACGGCTGTTTATGACAGCAAACATCCAAACACATGACTCCTAAAATGATTTACCAGCCATTTTCCTCAGGACTTTGTTTCACTTAATACAAAAGTACAAAACCAAAAACAAGAATCCAAATTTAAATGAACACAAACAAAAAGCAAAATAAAAAATATTCATAATGCATGTATATGCACTGCGCAGGTGTGCTTGAAGTGAACTTCCTGAACCGCTGCACATCTACAAATACTCTCATGAATGAGTGACCGGAGGAATTTCAACATCTAACGCTCGGCCCTGAATTCAAGGATGAGGATGAACCACAAACCCTGAGACACAAACCACACAGAAAGGGAAGAGATGATGTGATGAAGTGAAAAACAGAAACGATTATCCACTAATTCCCATCCATCCACGCACACACACACAGATATTATTTACTATTCAACATGTTCAGGGTTCAAACCAAAATGCATTTATAATCCAGTGCTGGTGAAGCTGCTTCCAAACTTTAGGACTGTTTCTTCATTTTAATTGTGTCTGTATTGACAGAAGGATCAGGACGTGGCCGCAGTGCTGATGAACTGCTAGTTTTCTGCCCATAAACTAGTTCAGCTGCATTCAAGCTGCTCCTCTGAAAAAGTGATGGCGAGGACCACTAACATAAAATATATTAAAATATAGTATTATTAATAATAATAATACACTTTATTTTATATAGTGCCTTTAAAAAGTGCTTTACAAAGTTAAAAACAATACAATTTTATTTTCAATTAACAATTCAGCCTGATAAATATCTATGAAAAAAATTGCATGCATAGAACAATAAATACACCAATAATAAGAAGAAATTATTTATACCACTTTTAAAAAAAGATTTTTAAAGTGCTTTACATAATAATATATACAATTTTATTTGACATTAACAATACAAATTAATAAAATATGCAAAATAAATACTACATAATTAAAAAGTATTTTAAGTTTTAAAAATATGATAAAATGATATATATAATAAAATATATTGCATAAATACACACACACAAATATATATATATATATATACACACACACACACACACATATATACACATACACTGTATATAACTATTAATGTTTCTTTAATGAATGAATGAGTCAGTTTTTATTGACTTCGAACACTTGCTCATATTACTGAACTCACGTGTGTGTGTGTGTGTGTGTGTGTGTGTGTGTGTGTGTGTGTGTGTGTGTGTGTGTGTGTGTGTGTGTGTGTGTGTGAGAGAGAGAGTACTGTATTCTTACGTTATAGGGACCAAATGTCCCCACAAGGATAGTAATAGCAGTAAATTTTGACCTTCTGAGGATATTTTTGGTCCCCACGAGGAAACAAGCTTATAAATCAGACAGAATGAAGTGTTTTTAGAATCTGAAACTAGCTGTAGTTTTGTGTGAGGGGTAGGTTTAGGGTAAGGGGATAGAAAATACAGTTTGTACAGTAAAAAAAATTACACCTATGGAATGAACACATAATGACATGAATACCACTGTGTGTGTGTGTGTGTGTGTGTGTGTGTGTGTGTGTGTGTGTGTGTGTGTGTGTGTGTTTGGATGGACTTCTGCTCTATTCTGTTAATGTTCTGACTGCTGTGATGTGTGTCTCTTTCTGTAGTTTCCTGTATCGGCGGGTTCACACTGAGAAAAGGTCATTTATCGCCTTCTCGTTCTGCTCGGCCGCACTGAGGGTGTTTCATTCCTGCTCTCCCATTTAAAGACACACACGCTTCCAGCTATTGTGGAACAGGATACGAGAGCTACTCCCAAACTTCCTGCTTTCCATGAAAACTGGCACCGATGCTGCCACCGAACCACTCCAAACCTCCACAAACACATGTGATCCTACAAGATCATTTAAGTTCCATTTAAAGGACTAGTTGATTTGTTTCAGCTTTTGTCTTCTCCAGATGTTCACTGATGGACTGGAGTGCTGTGGATTACTTGTGGATTATTGTGATGTTTTATCAGCTGTTTGGACTCTCATTGTGACGGCACCCATTCACATCCATTGCTACATCTGATAGACAGAGAGACAGAAGAGCGCAGTAAACTCACACATGGTCTGCAGCGCTTCATCTGGCGCTCTGTGCTCACTGGATCTGACATGCTCTTCAGAAGTGACACTGAATTTACAAACAGTTCAGCGTTTCATTCAAGCATAATGACTGCCCAAATAAATCATAATCACAAAGACCATATAACACATTCACAAATACCAATCTTTTTCCTCCAGAAAATGTAATTTTTTTTCTTTTTCTCCAGAAAATGACTGACCTCAGTTTAGTCTTTCTGTTCCCCGCTGACATGATTCACTCTGACAGCACACACACACACACACACACACACACACACATACACACACACACACACACACACTCTGTATAGCTATCTTTGAGAGGACATATATTGACACAATTCAATCTTTTGCTCCTTACCCTGAACCTACCCTTTACCCAGTTATAACCTGACCCCTCAAACCAAGTCTTGACCCTCAAACAGGCCTTTAAAGGGGTCTCAGAAAGATACACACACACACACACACACACACACACACACAGAGAGAGAGAGAGAGACTGTGGTTGTAGTTCAGTTTTATATGTTTCTGGATCCTAAATTATGTCAGATCTCAACACAAAATATTAATGAATGAGGCACATCGTCTTTTATTTATGTATGAATGGCAAATATGCATCATATTAAGTTAGTTTATGGTAAAACTGTCTAACCCGTTCAGACCCTGCATTCATTGAAATGGACATCACATGATCTCTTGATTACAGCAATACAATTATACAAGAGCAAATATCAAGTGGATAAATTATTATTATTATTTTTTTAATTCAGGTCTGAAGGGGTTAATCCAAATGGATGGACATTTGATATGCAATTTTCTATATGCAAAATTTTGAACAAACATTCCAGTACCATTGATAGTTTATCTGGTATTTACAGTTATATCGCTCTCACAATGTTTAATACTGTACATCAAATATGAAAAGTTTTCCTGAAATATATTAGCTGGATGTTCTTCTAAGATGGTTCAGAGAACATTCAAATGTAAAGTTCCTATAATATTTGAAAAATAATGAAAAGGAATGATTTATTGTTGTCTTTAACGTTAACATAACTAAAAAAACAAACAAACAAAAAAAACGCTTTAAACATTTTTTTAAAATCCGATAACATTCAAAAATAAAATTTTTATAACTTAATGGTTATAATGGTTCGTAAAATGTTGTTACACAATGTTATAAAACTCACCGCCCAAGTTAAAAATGAATAAAAATATGCATCTCTAGACTGCATTTCCCATTTATAAACACAAAACGCATGCTGTGTGAACGGCTGTAGGCGATGTTTATCGAAGCAGCTCTCGGTCTGGAAGAGAGCCTGTGTTTACTAGACAGCGATTCCTTTATAATGTTTTTCCACACGCATGAAGAGTGAAACGCTCCACAGAGAAGCATGCGCCCGGTGTATAGTGTATCTCAAAGAAGAGCTCCAGTCCAAAGAAAGCAGACTCTCCGGTGAAACGGAGAACTGGATGGTTTATTATAATGCTGCAGGGCAAGAGCCAAATATTTCTTTTAGTTTAGCATTGACCACAGTGAGAACATTTTAGACATTACATGTAACTTGCATCATAAGATGAAAAAAATGAAAATAAAAAAAATATAACACCGACCCCCACCCACAAAAAACAAACAAACAAACAAACAAACAAAAAAATAATAGAAAATAACCTGTACGATGAAAAAAACATCCAATAGGAATATACAACAGAAAATAAAAATATGCTGAAAAGACAACAAAAATACAATAAAAATATAAAATACACAATAAAGAAAAACAAATAGAGGTAATTAAAAAATTGATAAAAAATTTAAAAAATACAATAAGAATATATAATAGAAAATAAAAAATATGCTGACAGTACAATAAAAAATACAATACACGATGTACAAAAATTGGATGAAAATAAAACAAAATATTATATATTTATAGAATAAATTATGCATTGACAAACAAACACATCAAACATATCATCCACATAATCAAAACAATAAGCTGAGAAAAATGTGTAATTACAAAATACTTAAATAATAATATTATTATAATAAAATATTTATTTTTGCTTTTTAAACTGCATTTCACATGATTTAAAAAAAAAGATTTTTCATGCATTTTGTGATTTTCTGTTCATCCAGTTAGATGCACATCCATTTTATTCCTCACACAAAAAGCCTTCGTGAAATATCCTCATGAAACATCTTGTTAATGTTAGAAATATGTCACATTAGTGAAGTAAAATGAGTTCTAAATGCTGTTTGCTCTTGACTGAAGTTCATGTTGTTGTTTTTTTGTAAATCAGATGGCAGATTTCAGATCAGAAAAGCTGAAATTAAAGACCCACCACAGCGTCTGATAAAGCTGGATCCCCGACAGAGAATTTGAGATTGAGTTTTCTTCATAAAAAGGCATGTGTGAGCGAGAGAGATGCAGACAGAGCAGGAGAGAGAGGGACTTTTATTAGGATACTGTCTTGTGAATCTCTCTAAAGCTGCCCGCATGAGCCGTGGAGTTCACTGAGTGTTTCCAGCTGCTGTTTCTCAGGTCGGGCTCCAGAACTGTGATGAAGGCTTTGGACCGCAGTGTGTGGCCTCCGAACCCAGAGAGAAGAACCGCTCACATACCCCTAATACTGACCGGCCAGTGTTTATCTGCTGAGCTCCTGAAATACAGGAAATCTGCTCAAGAATGAGATACTGAATATGACAGCACGGTTCAATATAAAACAACCCGTTTACTTCCACTATGTGACTTATTTCCAAGTGAAAAATGGAGCGCTTCAAATAATAATCTTACATAATATAAATGCATTATTGTGCAGTATTTAAGACCAGGGACGTGTTTTAAAGTGAAAAAGTTAGGTATATAAAAGTCTATTTCTTTTTCTCGCTGAATCCTTGTGGATAGTTTTTCTTGTTTCAACCATAAATTTTGATACATAAAAAAACTACATTATATAACAAACTATTAAAAATGATCCAAAAGAAAGCAAACAATAAAAAGAAAACAATCCAAAAACATCCCTCTCAAAAAAGAAAACAATAAAAAGCTTAGAATTACAAAATATTTACATTTTTTATGCTTTTTTTAATGCAACCAGCATTCTTCTGCTTTCTTCAGCATATATTTCACATTGATGCATCAAATCAATACCTCATAGATTCAAATATTCTTGTTAATGTTTTTTTCTAGTTTTAACCCTCATTTTTGATACATTTTGCATTGCAGTAAATGCTCTTGAGTCAAGAATGTTCAGAGAATGTTCGTGAGGACCATTAGCTCTTTTTGCAGTGTGAAGATAACCACTGCACATCTGAAACATATACAGCTGTAAAAAAATCTGGTTGTTTGAGGGAAACGGTCGTTTGTGTGCTCCTGAAACCAAATTTAGCCGTTCTGAGAGCGTTTCTGTGAAAGGAAGAGTGTGTCCTCGGGTCAGACGCTGCCAGCCGAGTGTTTCCCTGCTCTGGATGGAAATTACTATTAAGTCATATTTGGAATTTCTGACAACAAAGCTGAACCCACAGGACGAGCGAAGCAACAGGAATTTTATAAAACAGTTACAGCGTATTATTATAACCTTCCTTTCTGGAACTGCTGATTATAAATTGGACTTACATGAATTAAGGCATGAAATGACAACAAAGCTGAACCCACGAGACAGAACAAAGCAGACCGCTGTTTTCCTTCGCCTCTTTTAACGGAGTTGAAATCTGAGTTTTGTTTTTGAAGCGTGTGGGAGAAGAGATCTCTGAAGGACGGGGTTGAACTAAAGGTGTCAAAGGTGACGAGGAGGGTGAGACGTCTGGGAGAGGGTTGAATTCTGGGACAGGTTGAGCAACATCTGACCACAGTTTTTACATACACTCTTAAAAGTACATCCCTGTCCACAGTGGAAAAATGTTCCTTAGATTATTAAAATGTTCCTCACACTTAGATGATCTTGAAATGAAAATGTGCTCACCCTCAGTTCATCCCAGATTAGGATGAGTTTGTTTCTTCATCAGATTTGGAGAAATGTGTCACAAAAAGAGTGTATCCTGGCTTTTGCATGAGCATTGCTAAGCGGTTTCTAAGGTGGATTTCTCAGTGTTTTTATGTGTGTGTAAACTGTCATATAAATCAAGATTTGTGTCAGGATGCATGAAGAATCAAAAGAGAGAGAGATCACAGAACACAGACCATTTCTATTAAGAAAGACAAACACGTGAAGCGGTTTCCAAAGTGTAGAATTATTTGGGTCCATTTTCTCTCCATCATCTGTCCGCAAAGAACAAGGCATCAGTGAGGTGCAGGATCCCTCCAGTGAGAAGCATCTGAGCACAGTAGCTTTAAATGATATAAACCCGTCTGTATGTCTGAGTGACGTCAGAATCTCAGAGATACGCTTCATTTGAGCTCAAACTCACACACGCTTCCTCGAAGAACAACAGCAGATGTGGACGTGGAAACAAGAAGGAAAATATTTATCCCCCGTTTTAATTAAACTGCAATTTCACTATAAAATGAAGCATTTCAATCATAATTTAAACAAACACGAAGCTAATGTTCTGATCCTTGAACGCCGGTGTTTCTAAAAACGAGAACGACACAGGCATAGCAACAATATGGAAGCAATTGATGCTAATTAAACTTTTTATTTATGCCTCAATAATTGGGTGCATTTGAGTTGTGGATGTGTTTTTTCTGCTGGAGTCTGTGATCAAAAGCTCTCTGTGTTTCTCTCTCTAGAGTCTGATTTCTGGGGCCCGCGGAGGCCCCGCAGCAGGTCTATACGAACACAATTAACAGAGTTTACGAGAGTCCATGAGTGTTCTTCACTCGTTTAACCCATTAAAGTGAAGATTCTCTCACTTCTGAAGGGCTTTTATTACCCAAAGTGCCACGGTTTGTTAGAGACGCTGTTAACTTCACACGGCTGTCAGGAGAGAGTGAATGAGATGTGTTTTACAGGCTGACACACCGTCATACATGTGTATAGACACACAGTAAAGCTGTCACACCCGGAAAAATGTGTCTTTTTAAGCTTTTACATCTTTAACTGTATATTTGACTTGCATTCAGTCACAAATATGATACACATTATAAACATTGACACATGAATTGTCATATAAATATATAATATACAAATATATATATATATATATAAATGTGTGGGATTTATTTGCATTATTTTCAGTAACATGGAAGTTTTTTTTTTTTCCACCATGGGATTAAAAAAAAAGAAAGAAAAAAAAAGAAAAGGAAAAAAAGAGAATGCAACTACAAATTTATCTCACAACTTTTAATAACAATTCTTAAATGTAAATCTCACAATTCCTAATTTTTGTCTTAGAATTCTAAGTTTATATCTTGTAATTCTGACTTTCTGTCTTAGAATTCTACATTATAAAGCGGATAGTTCCGGTCCTTGATTCTGATTGGCTGAGCCACATTCGAAGCTGTTGTAAATTACTCTACAAACATACACCTTTGTTTACTTCTGTGTGTTGCTTGGCAACTTTGTTGGAACCACAACTGTTTCTGAGGAACTACTTTGTTTGGCGGAAGAATACTGTTTTTATTGATATCATTACACTTTATTTGCTCTGTTTTATTTTGTGAAACCTTACTACGTGTATGGAATAACCGTTTATAAAAGCAGTAAGCCCCGTGAAGCCGTGGTTTACAGTGAATTTATAACAGCTAAGGGGGTTTTAACTAACGGTTCTAACAACGCCCCTTAGCTGTTATAAATTCACTGTAAACCACGGCTTCACGGGGCTTACTGCTTTATTTTACAATTCTGACTTTTTTAGTTTTTGCCATGTAATAAAAATCTTTTATTTTATCTCATATGTAAGAAATTGTGAGAAAATTGTCAGATGTTAATGACCTCTATTGAGCGATAACAAAGAACACCACATGTTGTGAGAAAATTAAACAATTTGTTTGTATCCAAACATAGGTGAGTAGCTCACAAGTTATTTCATTAAAAAGAACGTGCTTTAATATCGAGTTTAGAATAATAAGATTCCTGCTATGGCTTGTTTCTGTCTAATAGAATGCATTGTTATTAACTCTGAATATCTAATATGTGTGGGATTTTTCTGATTGTAAGTGCAAACAAGGACCTCGCTTTGTGTTGGCTGCAGGTTGACTCCAGAAGCGAGCGCGAGGACCGAACCGAATCCGAGCTCGACTCCGCTGTGTGAGTGTGTGTGTGTGTGTGTGTGTGTGTGTGAGCTGCTTCATGGCAGTGGGAGGACACGTCCTATTGAGGGACAATTAGCATGAAGAGCAAAGCTTTGAGTTCTGACAGATGAATGCACGAGAGGAGGAGAAAAGAGACGACGAGAGCATGGGAAAAAAGCCCGCGGCTAAACACGCCACTCACCGGCACAGACGCACAATTAGCCAATGAATGTTATTGTGGAAATTAATGTCGTCTAAAGACGCTGCCAAGAGCCCAGTATTCTCCGCACTCTCCCGGTTCACAGGCTGGAATGTCGACCGTGCAGGATTTTTTGTCTTTGCTTAAATACGCACGAAAATGTGTCAAAGACTCGAGAGAGCGAGATGGACGGAGCTCGAGGATTCTTCTGCTTTTAGAGCCATGAGCTCATGAAGACCCGTATGTTTGGAGACCTGCACACAAAACAGTTATCATGCATTACTAGAACAACTTCAGCTGTTTAGGAAGCGGAAACGTTCCCTTAATATCAGAATTCATTTGTCAAAAAGATATATAAATATTTAATAAAGAATCACATAAACACTTGCTGTTGCTAACATGCACTTCGAGGTGCAGCTTGTCATTTTAAGGGAGTATTTTCAGTAGGCAGCTCACATCTTTGGAATGGAAAAAGTATATCATACTTTATTTTGCTTATTTCAGTTCATTGTCATAAAACTAGCTGACAGCAAACATGACTAAAGACGCGAAATGAGGAACAGACAAACCGATTCAATTGATTGAGTCATTTAGGCTGGAACTGATCCGATTCAAACTCGTGACTTCGATCATTCAGTTCAAATGATTCACTAGCAAAAAACAGTTCAAAAGAGCCATTCATTTTTAAATTACTTGTAATGATTAGTAATGAACTTAACTTTTTAAAGCAAGTAGTGACTGGTGAAACTGAGCTTTTCAAACTCTGAATCAGTTAAACCATTGCGTTGCAAAATGATTCACTGTTTTGAAGCGCTCCAATCGGATCGCTTATTGCGAATCATTTTATCGGGACTTCTGAATCTGAATTTTATTCAGATTGGGACTTCGGGTGGAATTGTGAATCATTTGATTCAGATCGGGACTTCAGAGCGTGAATCATTTGATTCAGATCGGGACTTCGGAGCGCGAATCATTTGATTCAGATCGGGACTTCTGGTGGATTGTGAATCATTTAGGACTTCGGAGCGTAGAATCATTTGATTCAGATCGGGACTTCGGGTGACGAGGGTTCGGATCAATCCTTCGGGTGATTCAGATCGGGATTCGGGAGTGGAGCGAGAATCATTTGATTCAGATCGGGGACTTCGGGTGGATTTGTGAATCATTTTATTCAGATCGGAGACTGAATCGGAATTGGATGGATGAATCGTTTGATTCACATCGGGACTTCGGGTGGATTTGTGAATCATTTGATTCAGATTAGGACTTCGGAGCGTGAATCATTTGATTCAGATCGGGACTTCGGGTGGAATTGTGAATCATTTGATTCAGATCGGGAATTCGGGTGGATTGGATTTGTTTGATTCAGATCGTGATTCAGATCGGGACTTTTTTTGTGAATCATTTGGATCGGGAATTCGGGTAGATTTGTGAATCATTTGATTCAGATCGGGAATTCGGAGAGTAAATCGTTTGATTCAGATCGGGACTTCGGGTGGAATTGTGAATCATTTTATTCAGATCGGGACTTCGGAGGATTTGTCATTTGATTCAGAATCGTTTGATTCAGATCGGGACTTCGGAGTTGGGTTGAATCGTCGGGTTCGGTTGGATTTATGAATCATTTTATTCAGATCGGGACTTCGGGTGGATTTGTGAATCATTTTATTCAGATCGGGACTTCGGAGCGTGAATCGTTTGATTCAGATCGGGACTTCGGGTGGATTTCAAGTCTGCTTTATTGGGACTTGAGAATCATTTGATTCAGATCGGGACTTCGGGTGGATTTATGAATCATTTTATTCAAATCGGGACTTCGGGTGGAATTGTGAATCATTTTATTCAGATCGGGACTTCGGGTGGAATTGTGAATCATTTTATTCAGATCGGGACTTCGGAGCGTGAATCGTTTGATTCAGATCGGGACTTCGGGTGGATTTGAGAATCATTTTATTCAGATCGGGACTTCGGAGCGTGAATCATTTTATTCAAATCGGGACTTCGGGTGGATTTGTGAATCATTTTATTCAGATCGGGACTTCGGGTGGATTTGTGGAGGGTGCAAAAAAATCTAAATATTGAGAAAATCATCTTTAAAGTTGTTCAAATGAAGTTCTTAGCAATGCATATTACTAATCAAAAATTAAGTTTTGATATTTATGATAGAAAACTTACAAATTAGCTTCATGGAACATGATCTTTGCTTAATATCCTAATGATTTTTGGCATAAAAGAAAAATGTATAATTTTGACCCATACAATGTATTGTTGGCTATTGCTACAATTATACCTTGTGCTCCAGGGACACACATTTTATAATATAAAGATAAGAACACTATATCAGCTGATGAGAAGGATGTTTCTGTGGTCAAAGTTTATGAGTGCATTGGTGGAGCATCAGTGTTCATTATTTCAGTGTCTCTAATGGAGCTTAAACTGATGTAAATGCTGGAGAACAGCCTGAATCAACACCGAAATCACACACATGATCTCATTACACGTCTGGACAATATTTAGTCTGTGCTGGTTAATAAAACACAGATTCACCTTCACTGATGAACTCGAAAGACGTTTAGAAAATAAACCAGAGTGAAACTTAATGTGTGTGATCAAACTGTAACGATCGCAGGACACTGATGTGGTCTGATAAAGTTTTAAAGACTCAACTCCGTGACAGTCTCGAGATTCAAACCAGCCAAGAATTGCTCTGATTACATGCCACACGTCTGACAGATGGCACTCAACATCGTCAGAAGTGTCCTCACACATATGGCCAGAGCGAGAGGACAGGAGCTGGACGGGATTGTCGGGGAGATTGTGGGAATCAGACGCATGCAGACTTCACAACATTCCAGAGAGAATCCAGGGTGTGTACAAACAGTGTCAGATAACTTTCTGAAACCGTCCTGAAAGACGTAAAAACATCAACTGAATTTACATTTTGGCATATTAAACTTAATCTGTCTGCTTCTGATGGGTTAACAGGGTTCTCACAGTTAATAATCAAAACACTTTCATGACACTTGTTACAGAAAAGGGATTTTATGAAATGGACCCTTCTCACAAGACGTTTTTTTTTTTTTTAAATGTATGTACATTTATAACTCTTGAGTTCCAGAAGTTTTAAAATTGCTGTTAAAAAAAAAAAAAGTGACTTCAATTTGACATCAGTTTGGCAGGATAGAAAATAATCATTACATTTGCATGAATATAAATGTCATAACATTTGTGTCATTGTTAAAACTTCAAAATCCAGTCGCAGCAACTGTTTTAAAGTAGCCTAAAACGGTCTCTGCAGCATCAGTGGCATGCTGTTTTATGGAATGTGTGATTGTTTATTCACAGTCGTTTCCTGTAAGTTTGTGCAAAATCAGCTGTGTGTTGCTTTAGTAAACAACAGCAGACAGCAAAATCCCTCAGGAGCTCCGCCGCTCATAGAGGATTCAGCACTGCAGATCTTTTGCTCGTTCTGGCTGACTCTTCAGTTCTAGTTTTAAATGTGTCTCTTTTAATTACACACATCCTAACTTAAAAGAGTGTAAAAGCTACATTCACCATAACAGCTCCATTTTGCCAGAAATTGTCACCCAGACTTTCAAACCTCCACTTCTGAACCTTAATCTAAAGCATCAGTTCTTTTTGAACGGCCTCTTTGCCACACTGACAGATTCATAAAACAATTTACAGTGAAATGTGCTGCTGTGACGTGTCACCTTTTAATGAAATATTACTACAGCAATTCTTTTTAAAGTCACACTGGGTTCTTCTGTCCTGCATCAGGGATCGTTGTCAGTCTCTGAGAGCTATTGAATGTTTCATTCAATTCATATCGGCTTCCTTTCTGTCCACAGACGGATGCTTTCAGCGTTTTCAGCTTTCAGACATCTCATCACATCAAAACTGAAATGAACTCTTTTAAATAAATATTTTTTGTTTTATTCTGTTATTGGCTTTTACACGTATAAATCAGACATTTATGTTATAGTTTTATCAAAATAGTGGAAAATACTGATGTTACATAAGTAACAAATGTAAAAAATAAGAAGTTCAATCTTACTTCCGCTGAAAGTAAGAACCTCATTTCCAGCATATGAAAAATATCCATAAAAATGCTGATGAACCTTTAAGTTAATAAACAGTAAAAAAGTAGAAACAGTACATTTAAAAAAACACATTGAACAAAACAACAACAGAGAACATGTAACAACAGAGAACAATGACTTCCAAGAGCTTCCATATTAATACAAAATGTACACAAGTTCATAGTCTCGTAGCAGGTGGGCATTGCGTTAGACGGGTCAAGCATGTTTGTACGAAACCTGCAATACACTAATACAAACAACCGTTCAAAGTCATAGTGTCCGTGCTCCTAAATGTAAATCCTCAAATATCCAGAAGGCAGAGGCCTGATTAATCTCATATCTGGAGGTTTTGTTGTTTTAGACGGCAGCCAGTTATTCAGGATGAGAAACACCCGTTCTTGGCGGACGGTTCCAAAGCTTTTCTTTTGATTTGGCTGAAGCGTGCAGAACCGGAGCCAAATACGTCCCTGCTCTTCACACCGAGCTCATGGATGTGCTTCCTAGAGGTCGAGGCACCAACACACAGCCAAATGGAAAGAGCCTAGACTCTAGGGCCGCAGCGCTGGAGGGTCACAACGACCCTCTGATCTCAGTCAGAACAGACAGATGGACCGGAACTGATTCACTTCATATGTGTGCCGCACCTCTCCCAGCGTCCTCTTCCAGACATTGTGTGGTTTGTAGGAAGGGGTTGCATGACTATTCATTTATTAGTGAGTGGATCGCTGTTTATCTTAACATAAGTGGCTCATAATGCGGCATCCGGCATCAGCAGTCTTTGCTGCTTATGTTTAATGCAACACTTGAACAAAATCGGTCATTACACAGCACCAGTGGGGTTCACTTACAATGTGATCTGGGTTTACTAAATTACAAATACAATTGGTCAATACTGTATGAAGATGAAGGGATGCACCTTTTCATAATCCATGACTAGTCAACCCAACACATCAACTAATTGCAAAACCAAACAACTAGTCTGTGCAACCCCTTAGTGTTTCTGTAGTGCACTCTGTGAAGGGTGTTTGGTGCTCGTCTTTTGAATCAGTGCTCTGCCTTGCTGCATTTAAGTTCGTCTTAATTGATCAGTATTTCATGTGTTTCACCACGGCTCCTGACTCCAGTCTCAGAAAGCGAAGAGATGAAGGGCCTCATTTATAAAATGTTGATCAAAAAAAAACCCAAATACGATCCTAATACAAACAATCAAAAAAGCATACATATAAAACACATAAACAATTCACGCACAGAAAACGCGTGTACACCTGTCGATGTGAAATCTATGAATCGTAAATGATCTTGAACACAACTGAATGGTTTCAGCTCTCTGCCTTGTAAATGACTCCTAATTAATGACATTAACATATAAAAGATCACCAGTAGCCGTACAAATCCTTTAATTTAGAACAGCGAGCTGCAAGAACTTACATTTTCAAAAACCTGCAGTACTCCGACAAGAGAAAGTGTGTACGTCTGCTCAGACCCTGACGTGACGCTAAGGCAGTTTTTACAAATATGAGCATTGGCGTGGATTTAAGCGTACGCACACTCTAAGATCAAATCTTAAACTATACACGAAACACAAATGATAACCATGGACTCAGTGTTTCTCATACGTACTGCTCAGCTTCGCCCTCATTCAGAATCGTGATGGAGCCGTCGCCACTCTTCATTTCGATGTCTTTAGCAGCAGAGTTCTCTGGTAGCAGTGCTAAGTCTTTAAAAACGTCCACGTAGTGGGTGAACCCCGGACCCCAGTTCATTAGGTTGTCCCAGTTGAAATTACTGGACCCTTGGCCCAGTTTATGGGGTAAAGTGTGGTGCTGATACTCTGATAGAGTGTTGTGGCCACTGGCCGCCCCCCCCTCCGCACGTCGACTGGAGTATCGCCTTTGTCGCATCCTCCCTCCATGATCCTCGTCATCGGCATCCGATTCGTTGACCTGCGAGAGCTTGGGCATGCGAGAACTATAAGAAACTGGTTTCTCGCGATCGTACTCCATCTCCGAGCAGGTGAAGGAGTCATGGGAGTCGCTCTCGGAGGAGGATTCCGGAGCCGGGATGCCATCCGCAGGGTTCCGGACACGTGAGAGCGGTCGACGGCAGTCTTCCTCAGATGACGAGCGCCCATGATCGGCGCTGCAGATGCTGGGATTCCTGGGTCGAGGTGTGTTGAGGCGTTCCACCTCCTCTATGGACAACCCCACAGGTGGGCCGCTCTCTAATGGAATCTGCTCGATTGGTTGTTTGAGACGACTCCCGGGCCGAGAGCCATGGCCCGCCATGGTTTGAGGGCTCTTGCTGCGCCTACCCAACCGGGTGGCGTAGTTAAACATACCAGGCTGGCACACTTCGCCATGGAGATCGAGAGGGCTGCCCTCGCGCCGTGCCAAGTTGAGTTCACGGGTGGGAGTGTTGCGGTAGAAGGAGGATGGCTTGTTGAAGGGTGCTGGGCTGTGGCGTGACAGGGGATTGGGCGTGGGGCAAGCTGAATGGCTGAGAGGGGTGGAGCGGAGCCCCTGGGTGTAGGTCGGCTGGTAGGTGTAGCTGGTGGCACCTAGTGGAAGAGGGGACTGGCGGGCAAATCCCAGTGGACTGTGGCGCTGAATAGAAAACTTGGGAGTGTGGCTACGGAAGTGTTTGTAGTGCTGGATGATGTCGGCGTCGGACGGAGCAATGCTGCTGGCGTTGTCAATGTCGTAGTGTTCCATATCAGCCTCTGGTCCTGCACATGGTGCACAGGGGGCGCTAGGAATGGTTTCGTTGTTGTGCGGAATGTCGGTTTCATCATAGATCAGGTAAGGGTTCTCTCGCTCTATGATGTCAGGTTTGGGGTTTCCCTCTGGCTGCTTCCGGACTGTCATATCGTCTCCGTAAGGCGGAATGTTGTCCGGATCATCAAACGCCACATTCTCGCTGCCTTTCTTTTTCTTTTTCTTCTTCTTCTCCTCCTTTGTTTTCTTCTCATCCTTTGGCACTTTGGTTTTCTTGCGGCCCTTGCAGTGGTTGCACAGGATGAGACTTAAAACCACCAATGCTAAGACAGTCGCGCAGCTGCCTACTATTGCAGGAACCGCCCAGATGGGCAGAACCATCTCCTCGGTGGTGGCACTCGGACTACAGGTGAACCCTCCATTAGCTCCCAGCTTACACTCTGTACCTTGTGGACACCGGACTCCCAGACAGGCCACCAGGCTCTCACACACTCTGCCCGTGTAGAACTCCTCGCAAGCACAGGTGAAGCCTCCACGAGCGCCGGGCATGCAACTGCCACCGTGCTGGCAGGGGTTTGAGGAGCAGTCGCCCGGTGGGACACATTGGTAGGTGTACCACTGGTTTACGCACATCAGCCCGTCCCAGCATGGGCTGCTCTCACATAGATTAGGGCCACGACAGCCGATCTTCACAGAGGGATCAGTCTTGGAGATGGAGACGGTCCTGTGTTCACCACTGAAGGGGAGCAGCTCTCCGTTATATTTCACATAGGCATAACACCCATCAAAACCTAGAAGCACAGAGAAAGGAACATTAACTCAAATCATCTCAGAAATTGTTTGAGTACTGTTTTAAAAGCACCCACTCCTAAGCGACAGATAAAAGGTGGTCAGTAACACTATGTCCTAATTACATGCGACGTGACATGCGATAAAAGGTATCTTTTCCATGTTAATCAGAGGTTTTGTCCTAACAAGCCGCGACATGTAAAATTCCTATTTTAGAAACGGTTTCTATTTCAGCAACGTTGCGGCTGGAAAAACAACATACAAACTATATGACAGTGATAATCACAGGTACTGATTATGTGCTTTTTTTCAAAGTTAAACTTGTCTAATGTGAGTTTAAATGTCATATTGCATGGCATTTATAGCCACACTGAAAGCTACAACAGATAAGTTTACCTCAAATCTTGAAAATAAATAAAAGCAAAGATGTACGTTAAAACTGTAAACTCACTGCGAACCAACAAGTGTATTCCATAATAAAGATGGTATCAGTCACTCAGTAAATAATCCTAAATTAAATAATAAACAAAAATTTCTAATATATATCAATTAGAGTTTCCAGAGAGAGACCGCCCCTCACATACATAGCGCTTTAAGAAAGAGCCCGCCCACACTCTTCTGATTGGATGTGATATTTGATTCTGTCCTATTTGATTCGATTCTGTCGCATCACGGTGTTGTGTCGTGTCTAGTGTGGACACCCAAATTGCTTGTTGCTGAAATCTTGTTGCATCGCGTGTAGTTAGGACACGGTGTTAGGGTTTGTTTTTACGCTAACAGACCTGTGTGGACAGAGTTTTGGACAAAAGCTGCAAACTGTAACAAAATGTACGCTGCAAGTCAATTGTTTGGCTATGTGAGGGACAAGAGCTTCCCCAACATGACATAGAAATGAGAAAAACTTGAAGAAATGGACATTGCTTAGTTTAACGCTACACAGGCAGACTTTTGTTTGGGTTTCTGACTGCTCTAGCATCAGCCAATGTAGAACTAAATTCTCCCCCTGGGATACACATCAACAAATCGTCGCTTTTACATCAAGAGGAAGAGAAACAGACTCTTCTCTTCAACACAAGTATCCTGCAAGCCAAAAATTCAACCTTTTAAGACCACACCATCTGGGAAAAATCTTGATGTCACTGATTCAGACCTGCACTATCATGTTGCCTAACAACAAACCATCAACAATGTAAATCGATGTTTATTGAATTTATGCCCCATTCAAAAACAGAACATTTGGTTCTGTTTATTAGAGGGAAAAAGCAGACTGGCCCAATTCAATTTCTCATCCTCTTCCAGACCTTGAAACCAGAAATGACATGACCTTACGTGCACAAAATATGTTTACCTTAAAATAGTTTGGATAATTTCATTTGATATTTAGATTTTTGCCAGTAAAGAATGGGTTACAACCCAACAGCTCAATTTGACCATATATGAACATCAGCTGGTGATCGTTTTGCTCAGAGGTTTCTCAGTAAGGTTTCATTTAAACGTCAACTTTGTTTTATTTTTTAGGAGAAACGTCTGAGATGGACAACAGTTAGTTAATACTTGACAACAGTAATGTGGATAGCAGCTCAGAACATGTTCATTGGGATTTGAGCACATTGGGATCTTTTGTGAAACTACAGACACAAGTGAGATAACTGGTTAATTTCTCAGGAAAACATCTGAGAAGGATACATAAGTAAATCAATAAGATTAAAAAAAAAAAATAATTCCCTTTCCTATGGGACTTCACCGAACACATCTTGCTCAGCCTGTCTGGAGCTCTAATAAAGATTCCAGTCTTATTGCAGGCTAAACGGTGTGTCTTTTCTCTTTGTGAGAGCTCTAGTCTTGAAGTGTCTACAAGTGACTGTTTTTAATGGACAATACTTCAGCTCTGTGGATTGCTGCACTGTGCAGGTCCTGCAGAGGAAAGTTCAGACATTCTTTCCTGTTGGCAGTCTGCTGTCTAACCTAGTTAGCACAAAAACATGCACACTTTCTCTGAACTTTCTCCTGTCACTTTCACTCGTAGAGGAAAAACATTCCCAAGTTTTGATTTGGGCAGAAAATATGAACGAGTGAGCCAGCTATGACGCATCCACTGCCTGCGAGTCAGGCATTTCTCATTGCTAAAATTGTTTAGTTCATAATTAACATGCTATGTCAGTGTCATTTCTGGTGATTAAAATATTTACATATTTTATTGAAAGCAGCTTATAGTACAAATGTCACTGGGATGTTTGCAATGCAGTCTTGCTTTATAATCACACTTCTAGCAATCATTATAAGAGGTTATACAGAACAGGAACTGACCTGGGCTGGTTTTCTGTTGTGTTGGTCGGGCTGGGACGCCCCCGAGAGACAGCGTGTGCACATCAGTCCCTCCAAAGTCCTGTGTATTGTGCAGAATGACTTTCGAGCTGGACTCGTCGATCCGCAGAATGGTGGATGATCCGTTTCTCTGAAGCAGGAGTGTGTGCCACTGACCGTCGGACAGAACAACATCTCCCACAATCCTCTCCACCTTACCGGCGACACCAGCGTCAGACACGTACTGCAGCAGACCGTTCTTCAGCTGAGACAGAGAGAGAGCAGATCAATGAATGTAATTTATTAGCAGGATTTAATCTATCGTACGACGGGTTGCCTCATATCAGAGACTATCAGCTCTGTTCCAAACCCTAGTTTAATTAGACATAATAATATTTATAGAAATTTTGCATTTTTATGCATTTAAATTTTTCTGCTGGTTTGTTTTTTCCCCAAGTGCATTCTGGGATTGCCTTCTGAGTAATGAACACATGTAGTGCTAACTTAATTGACAAAAATAAGCGATCTTAGTAAGCAGTATTGTTATTGTAAACTTAAACCACTAAAGCATATTCGGTAATTGAAATGTCAAAACACTAACTAAACTAAATTAATTAAAAATGAAAACTAAATATAGAAATATAAAAGCTAATGAAAAACAAATACTATAATACCATATAATAATAATAGTTCGTCTGAAGTGCATTTATGATACCTTTTACATATTAATTAAATTCAAATGACTAACTAATACTACACTGCCAAATTTAGGACATGCTCAGCTCACTATATTTTGTAACAGAGCTATGTAATGCATGTGCTAATTTGACTGATTCATTACCGTATTGGAAAAAGAAGGGGCAACAGAAAAGAACTGCAGAGGAGAAGGAAAATGATTTACAGACCTACAAAATCTGGAAATGGAAAATCCATCTTGAACAAAGAACAAATCTGAGATGTGTGACACTGTGCTGTGAGATACTGTTAATGTGGTTGTGTCTCTGTGTTTGCGTGGTTTTGAGTAGTAGCTCTCTGCGGCCTCACTAGTCGTCAGCAGCTGCAGTGGACGGAGAGGCGAGGGGGAGCGAGTTCAGCCGGTTGGCCGTGAGCCCGGAGCACACTTACCCTGACGGTGGTGTAGTTGGAGCTCTCCTGTGCGTGCAGCAGCGTTCCAGAGCCGCTGCGTGTGCGGAACTTCAGCTCCAGGCTGCTGTATTCCGGGACGGGTCGGCCAGGGTCCTGCAGCGCTCGTGCCAACAACACATCTCTCTTGCGAGTCTGACTCAAACCGTAGTCCAAACGACCCGAACCGTCCAGAGATAGAGCCGTATCTGCAGTAATGTCTGAGAGAAGCACACAAGGACTCTAGTTTAGACTCCATCAAGGATCTGTTTGCACACTGTGATGCGATGAAGAGAAAAGTGACTATTCATAACTCTAACATAAAATATCTGGCATTTAACACATTGTTATAATGACTAGGATTCTGGACTAATGTGATTTCTGCGGCACAAATAGAAACCAAACAACATGCTTTTGACTGGTTGATGCCTTTTTTGTTTCTCTCCCAACTTGACAACGCACATTATTTACAATTACATTTAGATTTATTAATTTAGCAGACACTTTTATCCAAAGCGACTTACAAATGAGGACAATGGAAGCAATCAAAATCAACAAAAGAGCAAGTGCTATGACAAGTCTCAGTTAGCTTAATTCAGTACACGTAGCAAGGCATTATTAAGTGCATATTCACACTATTTATGTTGTGGTGGAATCACACTTTTCAAAGTATTACTGACACTACAGGTGAATAAGGTAAAATCACAGCAAATCAAAATGGTGTATATTACAAGTTTTCTGAAATGTTATATTTAAATATGCAAATGGATGCATTATCCAAATTTAATATGCACTCATTTGTGTACATTTCCAGAACAGAAATGTGGATATAGCCAGGTTCAAAATTAGTTTGATTCTGTTGAAATATTAGAGTTAAAGGTTTTTACGGAGGGGATTTTGGATTTCTTTTTTATCACACCATAAATCAGAAAATACTGTCAACAGACGGAAGAAAATACACTTTCAACATGTTTTGAGAAATAAAATGTTGTATAAATCACTGTGAATGAAATACAAACAAACCCCTCAGTAAAAACCTTAAGAATATAGAAAGGAATAAAACTCTAAGATTTGATATATGTATGAGCTGCAGAAGTTGAGATAAAAACTCACAGGCTTTAAAGATATGGATTTTTACCATGTTTTTCGGAGTAAAATGTTGTGTGAATGATATATGAACAAACCCTTCTATAAAAACCTTCATAACAAAGATAAGAATAAAGCTGTAAGTTTTGGTTTATATAAGTGCTGCTGAAGTGGAGAAAAAAACACACAGCCTTTAAAAAAAACATATTTTCACCATGTTTTTAGGAATAAAATGTTGTATAAATCAGTGTAAATGATATATGGAAAAAAACCTCTCAGTAACAACCTTCAGAATATAGATAAGAATAAAACTGTAAAATTTGGTGTATGTAAGAGTTACTGAAGCTGAGAAAAAACTCTTTAAAAATATGTATTGTAATTGAAATTACAGATTATTACAAGTGCAACAAATAAATAAACACTTAAATGTGTATTTTGTTTATTTCCTTTTCAATAGTCTGAAGATATAACCCAAAATCTCAAAATTGACCAATGCATGAATGAACAATAATTAATAAAATATTAGATTTAATCATTCCAGATGGCAAAAACTCACATTTCTCACAGGTGGGTCCAGTGAAACCCTCAGTACACTGGCACTGCTGCC
Source organism: Cyprinus carpio (assembly GCF_018340385.1). Lineage (NCBI taxonomy): Eukaryota > Metazoa > Chordata > Actinopteri > Cypriniformes > Cyprinidae > Cyprinus > Cyprinus carpio. Next base: position 24,825,293 of record NC_056610.1, read on the forward strand.
ACGACCACATGTCCAGACACGTCCCACCGTGTCTGCAGGGCTCGGCGACACACACGCCCTCTAACCTGGGGCATCTGTGGACGAAAGATACACAAAAACCTTCAGCGGGGAGCATTTCAGCAACACAAGAGTCCATGACTCCAACATTAGCATAAATGCAAAAGAGCTGCATTCATTTCAAAGCATCAGTCACCTGAAATAAAATCAACACTATTCAACCTGCTCCAGAAAATTCACACAGCCATCAAAAATAAGACTTGGGCCAGCTGGAGCCAGCTTTCATTTTGCCCTCACAGACGTCTAGAGAGCCGAATGAGCTGTCGTTCAGTGACACGGCTCGTGTTTTGTGTTTGTGTGTTTGGTGACAGACCTGTCCAGGATGCCGTGTGAAGACAGAGCTTGAGATGGTTCCAGTGGACGTCCATTGACAGCGAACTCCATGATGCACCCAACAAAGTCATGCGTGGCCACCTGACCTCGACGATGCAGGAGGGCTTCAATCGACCGGACACCGCCAACAGACAGACGGTTTGGCTGGACATCCAGAATCCTGAGAGATGAGACAATGCTATCAGACATACCAGCGCTACACTCGGCTTCCAGAAGAGAAATTTACTTTATTCAGTAACAATAAATCTTTCAAGACAGACTGACTGATTAAGTGATATGTACAAGAAAAACTACCTGTCAATGGGATCTGAAAAATCATATTGTTTTCCCTTTGAATTAAGATTATTTTTCTGACCCCATTAGCAGATATTTGTTAAATTTTGGCAAATTTTGTTAACACATTTTGGTAAATTTTTCAGAAAACAAGACTTAATATCTAAAGTAATTTTTTTTCTGAAGTAACCATCATGATTCAAGAATGTTTAGATATTTATACTAGAAAAAAAAAAAAAAAAAAAAAAAAAAACTTTTGCAATGTAGACATGATAAAAAAAAATTCCATTTAAAGAACTACCCATTATTTTGAAGTGAGATCTGCCAAACATCTACCAATAATTTAACATTTTAATAAAATAATCATATTAACACATATCAATGAGGAATTATATACATATTCTATAATATTTTATTTATAATATTTTAAGCTTTTAATCTTTTTAAATGTACAATATTTTAACTTTTTAATATCTTTTTTAAATTAAAGTTTGTAAACAAGTTTGTAAAATTTTTTTAAGTGAGATTACCAATCATCTACCAATAATAGATTTTACTTCTCATTTCAAATTTTTACTTTATATAGTAAAAGTTTGCAATACTGTGATTCATCTCATAGTCTGTGGTGAAGATTAATTGTGAAAATACCTTCAAAACCCAGGCCACTTGGCATGTTGTCACTGCTGCGCTCTATATTAGGACGTACAGTAATAAAGTGATGTTGTAATGATTGTAAATGTGTGTTTCTCACCAGTCAGTATGAACAGCCACATTGCTGACAGCACAGTATCCCGGTTCCTGTTCCTCCCCACACAGGTCAACAGTGAGAGACGCTGCCTTTAACACAACAGACAGACAAACAGGTCAGCATGATGCTTGTGTGCAGCGGGTTGACACTGACAGTCTCAAAACAAACTTCAAATGCAGTCTTTATTTGACTGTATTTTACTTTTGCATCTCGGAATAACAATCTCAGAAGTCCATATGCATTTTTAAATCAAAATGGAAAATTCTTGGAAAGTATTTGTGCTTTAAATTACATAAATAAAATGATCTGTATGAATTTGTCAAGTCTGAGTATTTTGTTGAGCCTACAGAATACTACATGGAAAAAAACGACACCCAGATGCTGGTGAATAAATTACCACAAGACATTCTACAGTGATCTGTCCTGTCCACACAGTGCTTTATGAGTCCCGTGCAGACGTCTGGGAGAAAAACATCTCAGAGGAGGAGGTGCAAAGAGTACAGAGGCACTGAGAAGCAGGACTGACATCAGACAACAGCACAACCTCAACGTTCAGATAATACAGACACTTCACTTCCGTTATAGAGGAATTTCAGCCTATAAAAAGAAAATCCTACACTAACAATGGAAACAAGACGTGTTTGTCTGCTGGAGCTGTGCTAAGTGCTGATACAGACGACTTCCTGCGCGGCTCGAGCGTCTGGCCATCGCATTAATGCCTCCCTGCACTTCAAAAAGACTAAACCAGACCACAGTATGCTCCTTTTTCCAGGAGTCGCACACCGCTGCAAAGCATTTCTTGCTTTCAGAAACGAGTCTCTAAACCAATTTCATGCAGCAGAACGTAATTAAATTGTCTTGAAAATAAAGCAGCACACTTCAACACAGGTAACAAATTTAGGTTCTAAAAACATCGTGAGAACATTGTTTTAAGATGTTTCTAAAATCTTGAAATGCCCAGTTTCCTTGATTGGTCGTTTTCATTATTGTGATTATAATGTTATTTTAAGGTTAACAAAAACATTTCCTACAACATTCTACTAACTTTATTTCACCCTTAAAGTAGCATTGTTTATTAAAGGGGTCATATGATGCTGCTAAAAAGAGCATTGTTTTGTGTATTTGGTGTAATGAAATGTGATTTTGCGGTTTAAGGTTCAAAAAACACATTATCTATCTATGCCCCGCCTTCTGAAACGCATCGATTTTCACAAGTCTCATCGTTCTGAAAAGTGAGGTGTGCTCTGATTGGCCAGCTATCCAGTGCGTTGTGATTGGCTGAATGCCTCAAGCATGTGAGGGAAATGTTACACCCCTAACAAGACATAAACAATAAAACCCGTTACAAATGAGCCATGTGTTGCATCCAGTAGGGAAATAATAATGGATTATAATGACTAGTACTGTTTTTATGCGTTGTGTTGCATCACGCCGCGTAAACATAAAACAATGTCTTTATTTGTGATCGAAGAAGCGACAAACAACAATCGTTACTCTACACCAGCGGTTCTCAATTCCAGTCCTCGCACCCCCAGCTCTGCATATTTTGCACGTCTCTGTTCTGGAACAGTGTTGTAAAAACAACTTAACCACTGATTTCTAGTTGTGTCCTCTTTTGGAAGGCCAAACAAAGCATTTTTGCTTTCAACAAAATAGTGTCTCCAAGACATGGCACCGGAGGCAACAACAATACTACAGCATGAATCAAAGGTTACGACTTCTTTCTTTGCGTGAACATTTGGGCGGCAACATGGGGGCGTGTTGAGACGAGGCATTTTAGGAGGGCGTGGACAAGTCTTTAACTTTTATAAAGAATATCTCTTTGGGTTTGAGACTTTAATCTTTGCAACTTTACAGATCTTTATGCACCAAGAGCTTGTAACACTCCAAAGAGAAAGGAAAAATTGAAATTGCATCTTCTTGTCATGACTAGAATTTTATTTAAGGGTAACAAAAATGTTTCTTAGAATGTTCATCAAGCACAAATAGCATCACAAGTATATTCCTAGAATGCTGATCTCAGAATGTTTTCTCAGCGTTATGAAAATGTAAATCAAATATTAATAAATTTATAAAGTTATAATATTTCATAAATATTACTTTAAGAATGTTTTGTCCATTTATATAACTTTTAAAAAATATTAGTGAAAGTTGTAAGAAAGTTCCTAGTGAGCTGGGGAAACCATGCAATTATTTTTTTAAACAATGTTTTTTTTTTTTGAGTAATAAACAAATTATGCTTATGCCACAAGTTAAGTTTCTCAATGTAGGCTGCTGGTTGAGCATCATTTCATATGTTGTCATAACTCTAAAAGATTGATGTAAACATGAATGGTTTAGTGTGCATCCAGTGCACGACTAGACTGCAATGGTCTGAAAATCTGAAACTGGACCCAGTTGGGATCAAAGAGCATTTTCAGAGTCTGTATTAAATAGATTTGGCTTTGAGCTGCTTTTTTTGGACGGTGTTTGAAAACACATGCTGCATGTGGGTGTGCGAGCTGATTTCTAATTTTCTATTTATAATCCATCAACCATCTACGTTGCAACACACAACGCAGAAACAAGTGAAGAGCAAAAACGTGGCCGTGGACCAGCTCTCGATAAACTCCAACTCTCCTGTAAACAAAAAAACCATGAGCTCGAGACAGCATGCCAAAATCCAACGCATCTGGCTGTGGGGTAAACTTGGACATCTTAACTAAACAAAAGTACCCTTGACTGTCAGAGTTCAGCTCTCTCCATGGGGGAAAACAAGGGGCCATGTATGACTTTAACATCTGCTCAAGCTCACGTCTAGAAAGAAAAGGAAGAAAAAAGAAAACGGTCGTACAGAACCACCAAAGTGACCCACATCCGCTTCTCCAAACACACAGATCAGGTTCTCTTTATTGCACTGTAGGGGCTGAGTTCTCATGACACACGGCTCTACTGTCAGGCCTTCAGTGAGGCCCACAACAGACTTTCAGCCTATTTTTCAGGGAACATTAGTCGGATCACACAAAGCTGAGGTGTTGCTGTAATGCCGTGCTGAAGTGTTTTTACAAGCCATTTACAGAGAGATTTAATGCAGCAAGTCCAGAAGAGTTAAGAGTTCAGACTGATATCTCGGAAAAAAATGCACAAATAAAACACAACCAACAAACACTTTAATTTGAAAAAAAACCTGTGAGAACAGAGTAAAACATATTCGCAACCAATCCAAAGGTTACTTTCAGACAGATTAATAGATGGATCGATAGGACTCACCATTCCTGCCCTCCTGGCGATGACCGTATGGAACTGGCCGTCTGAGACCCTGATGGTCGTCATGAGCTTGTAAGTGCCGCTCCCCAAGTTAAACGAGAACCTCATTCTGCCCTCTAAGATCTCGAGGGCCAGGAACTCCGCCTTGTCGCCGGTCTGGTTGTCATGGTTGTACATGAGAAGGGCGTTTTCCTTCAACGTGGCAAACTTGATGTAGATGTAGTTGTTATTGGGGTCGAGGCTGGGGAACTCCATGTAAGACAGCTCCTCAAATCCATAACTGTTCAGTTCACAGTGCTTTCCAAACACACCTGCAGAGCGAGAGTGATTTATTGTTTGTCGGTGGCGTAAGAATTTCATGCAGTGAAAGATTCATGACATCCATGGTACAACAAGCAAAAAATACGGTTGAACATTTACCACATTGTGTGACAATGGACAAATTCACACTGCAGTTCATTTTCTGTAATCTACAACACATTTGTTTCTGCATTACAGTCTCACACACAGTTCAGAATTAATAGCAGCAGTTGAAGGACCCTGAACTGGTCCCGGTGCTGAAATGATCACTTACCAAAAGGACAGTGACAGTAATAGCCTTCCACCCGGTTCTGGCAGGAGCCCCCATTAAAACAGGGGTTACACTCACAGTAATTGATGATGGACTCACAGGCTTTCCCTGAATTCATGAAACAACACCAATGAAAACAATGAGGTGAGCATGACACACAAAAATGACTTGTCACATGGGGCTCCCAGAATCCCCTGTGTTTTCTTTCTCTCTCACATCTCTGGTACACTTTATCTTTCTAATTCAAACAGCTTGAAGACTTACACCTTGTAAACGGTCCCACGTTTCTAAGAAAGAGAGGGTGAAAGTCTGTCATGAAGGTGCATCAGCTGCACTGGTTCTGGGAGACCCATAAAATAAGTGCTGATATAAAACACACATATATGCTAAAGACTATGACAAAAACAGAATGCCTGGACATACAAATGATCAAGCATAAACTTAAGTTGAGTTCTTTCCTTTTCTGCTCCCTGTATGTAGCTCTCTAAGACAAATGGCATGAAGAACGAAACTCAATCACCGCTAGCAAAACAGGAAGTGTGGGGTTCAGCTGGAGTGCATGCACACTACTGTAAGTCAATAGGTGTAGTTCTCTAGCAGCCCCATTTATCTGGGGCCTCCGATGTGAACACACTGCAGTCATTTGTTATGATCAGAATAAAATAAGAACCGTGATGACTCAGTGCCTGAAACAAAACGTCTGTTACGGCTCCATTTTGAAAACAATTTCCAAAACCTACAGCCAACACCTGCCCAAACAGAGCAGGGCTGTCACACATGCTTCTTTGAAGGCAAACATTACAGGCAGATCTATACTCAAATACACCAACTGATTTTACAGTCACTGTAATTATGTCATCATTGCAGATCTTAAAAACTCTGAAATGGCTTGACCTAGCTAGCTTTACAAATGGTCTCTGCATTTAAAAACCCTAACCCAAACTCTTAATACATTTTTTTTTCTATGACTTAAACTGTCTTAAAATGGACCCAAGAAAGCCAGATGGTCCTTAAACTCAGAGACCTCTTTAGAGTATACAAGCAGTTTAACTGCACAGCACAGGTGAAATCTGAAGGTGGTTTACGGCCGTGTCCTTATTAGGGTGAAAATCTTATCATCTACTTTCATTACAGTAAACATGACAAGTTGATCTGCATCACAGCTGATACCTCCCAGTCTGTGACCCTAACAGCAAACTGTTTTTGGCAACGGCCACTGTATGCTTGGGTTACAACACCCCTCCAATTACTTAGAAGCAAATATTTTTCTTGGCCTAAAACGATAACAAACTTGTGTGCAAGCTGCGTGTATGTGCCTTGCCTAACATCTGTGGTTGTGTTACTTGTAAAAAGTAAATAGATGACAGACTGTACCTGCAAATCCAGATTTGCACAGGCAGTTAAAGCCCCCTGGGTAATTCTGGCATAGTGCCCCATTCTGGCAGGGGTTCGAAAGGCACTCGTTGATGTCCCTCTCACAAGCCATCCCAGTGAAACCTTCTGGACAGGAGCAAGAGAATCCACCCACCAAGTTGTGGCAAGTTCCTCCATTGTGGCAAGGTGTCGGCTGGCACTCATCGATGTCAGTCTCGCAGAGGGTACCGGCATAACCTGGCCTGCAGTTACAAGCATATGGCTGTAGGGGGCGATTTGACACGAGGATGACCGGGACACTCTCCTCTGTCTTCATATCTGGGCCAACACCCAGCCGCCTCTTGCAGCTCCCCCCATTTTGACATGGATTGTGGGAGCAGGGATCATAGTCCACAGAGTCAATCTTAACTCCATTTTGTCTGTGCAAAATCTCCTTGATGCTCTGGAAGAAAGTGGCGACTCCACTCGGATTGACGTACTGCCCGTGCCCCCGCTTGACAGCTGCCATCAGGAAAGTGTTGTTGTTTAGTTCAAACACCCCATAGATCTGGACTCCAGTGCCCAAGCCAGCAAGCTGTGAATTGGCGATGCGCAGGAAACTGAGATAGTGATTGGTAAGGAAGTCGCTGATGCTTTGGGAGACGACTCGTATCAGGATGCTGTTGTCCACTGTGGCATTATTGAATCCAATAAAGAAAACACGCACATGGCTGTTGACAGCGTCGTGGATGCCATCGCTGCTACGCACCGATAAATCAAATGTGCCATCTGTGGAGCGACTGTTTGAGCGGAGGTCACAGGTTCCTGTGGGAATGCTGAAGAGGACAGCCGCTGGTGGAGTCAGAGAACAGTGGAACGTGTCTTGTATATCTGGATCCTGTGGCTTTACCACCCCCAGTGATCCTCCAGGAAACATATTTCCAAAATAATGCACATAGATTTCTGCGGAGCGAGACTCTGAGGGATTATCATTCTGATCACTGACTTTGATGTGGACCGTTCCTGTCGAGGACATCTGAGGAATACCAGAGTCCTTGATGATCACAGGGAGGTAGAAATCACTTATCTGCTCTCGGTCTATCTCTCTGCTGGTGGTCAGCTCTCCAGATGGACTGAGGGTGAAGTAGCTGGATGCTGCTCCAGTGCTGATGAGGCTATAGGAGAATGGGCCTTGATTTGGTGCAAGATCTGGATCACTTGAACTGAGCGTCATCACGGATGTCCCTGCTCTCTGGTTCTCCATCACTTCCCCACTTGTAGTCTCCAAAGTTGGTCCATTATCGTTAATATCCTCCAGGGTCACAATTAAAATGGCACTGCCGGTGGCAGCTGGAGAACCCGAGTCTACTGCCAGGACGGTGAGGTTGTACACAGGGACAGTTTCCCGGTCCAGTTCTGAAGCCACAGACACCTGTCCTGTCTGAGGGTTGATGGTGAAGGTACCTTTTTCATAGCTGGCAGCGATGGCATAGGTGAATCTGCTCCAGCTAGGGACAGAATCCGAATCCTCAGCACTGACGAATGTAACCAGGCCTCCAGGGGATAATCCCTCATTCACCTGAACATCATAGAGCTCCTGGGTGAATACAGGAGGATCATTGGCATCCAGAATTGTGATGTTCACAAGTACCTCATCAATATCTGCCCCTCTTATGCTTCCTGAATTCTTAGCTAAGACTTTAAGAGAAATCTTTTCTTCTTTTTCACGGTCTAGCGGTCCTGAGACATAGATCTGGCCTGTCTTTTTATTAATGCTAAAACCCCTTTTTCTGCTTCTTCCAAAAATCAAGTAATACACTATGCCATCTTCTCCCAAGTCTCTGTCACTTGCAAACACCTCTCCAATGACTGTGCCTTTAGGAGCTGCCTCTGAAACCTCAAAGTAGTACTGCTTTGACACAAAACGAGGGACGTATTCATTTGCACCTTTCAGCTGAATGTTAACATATGCAAAGCTGCACCGTTCTTCATCTGGAACGTTAAAGGCTTTGACGGTCAGGTGATAGACCTGTTTAGCTTCATAGTCTAGGAAACCTTGTGTGGTGATGATCCCTGTGTTGGGATCAATTATGAACAAGTCACTGTCTGATGACTGAATGACGTATGCCATCAGGGCATTTGGCCCAGAGTCTTTATCAGTTGCATTCATTTTTACCACAGTAGTGCCACTGGGGACATTTTCCTGCACGACTGGGAAGTACTCAACAGGGTCGAACACAGGAGGGTTATCATTTACATCAGTAACTAGGACATTAACTGTAACATAGCTTGTTTTGGCAATCCACCCTCCATCTGTTGCAGAAACTCTGAGTTCATGCTTCTGCTTTGTTTCGTAATCCAATGGCTTTGCTAGGGATAAAACGCCCGTTTGACTGTGAATTGAAAACAAGCCTTCATCATTACCTGAGGAAATGTTGTACATTACCAGGCCGTTCAATTGTTTGTCCTTGTCCTTATCTCGTGCTGAAACTGTGCGGATGGCTGTGCCGACAGTCAGACCTTCAGACACGGTGACTGTTACTTGGTTCTGTGAAAACTCTGGAGTATGATGGTTCTCTTCTGTAACAGCTATTTTGACTGTTGTCTTAGCTGACAGAGGAGGGTTCCCTTTGTCACTTGCTGTTATTTCAAGCAGGTAAACTTTATTTGTGTCTGCTGTGAGCGAGGACGCTACTGTGACCGATCCAGTTTGTTTATCCAAGCGGAACTTGCTGGAACTGTTGCCTCCAGACACAGCATACTCTATTTCAGAGTTCATGCCAAAGTCCTTGTGATCATGGGCTGTGACTTTGAGGAGTTTGGTGCCGACCTTTACACTTTTAGTGACAGGGGTAAAGTAAAAGGAAGATTCAAACGTGGGTGGGTTATCATTGCTGTCAACTACATTTATGATAACTGTGGTTTCGCTCATGAGCGGCTTGATGCCTCGGTCTGAAGCGGTGACGATGAAACTATGACGGTTCACATTGATGTTACTGTGGCCACTGGAGTTTTGATACCTGAGCTGCTGTTTAACGAAGATCTCACCAGAGCTGGAGTTGATTCGGAAGTACTCTGTTTGAGATCGGATAAAGTAAAATATTTTACCGTTGAAACCCTCATCAGGATCTGTGGCAGAGACTTGAGTCACAATGGATCCAACCTCTGTCAGCTCAGGATAGTCCAGGTAATATGATGGCTTGCTAAATCTCGGAGCGTTATCATTCACATCTGTCACAAATATTGTGACGTCTGTGCTAACAGTCCATCCTGAATCGTGTGCTGAGACTTTGGCAATATAGTGGTTCGTGTCCTCTCTGTTCAGAGGCCTACTGATGGTGATGTCTCCTGTGCTGGGGTGGATAATGAAGGGAAGACTTGCATCGCTGATAGAGTATCGGCTTATAGCGTTAGCTCCTGCGTCTTCATCGGTGGTGGTTACTCGAGTAACAGTGAAGCCCACTGGTGCATTTTCAGGTACAGTGGCACTGAAGATTTTGGAGAATCTGGGAGCATTATCATTGACATCCAGCACACTGATTAAGACCTTCACTGCCGTGCTTTTAGGAGGGCTGCCTCTATCCGTCGCCTTTACTCTCAAAGCATACTGTGAGACCTTCTCTCGATCCAGTGGTCGTGTTGTACGGATTTCACCAGTTGCCCTGTTGATGCTGAAGCTGTTTTCTTTGTTGCCTTCAATGATGGCATAATCCAGTTGCCCGTTTGGTCCACTGTCCTGGTCAAATGCCGATACTATCAGCACACGTTGGGGTGAGAGGTTTTCTAAAATCTCAGCGTGAAAAGGCTCTTGCTCAAAAGTAGGATGGTTGTCGTTAACATCCAGAACTGCGATCTCTACTTTCTCATAGGCTGAATAAGGGGGAAAGCCTTGGTCTCTGGCCTCTATCCACAAGACGTACTTCTCAATATTCTCATAGTCCAGAGGCTTTTTGATAGACAGCTCTCCTGAAAGTTGATCTATGTGGAATGCATTGTCCAGGTTTCCGCTTGCAATGTAGTACGACAAAGAACCTGCCCTAGGTGAAGATCCGGTCACCTTAGTCACAACAGTGTTTGTGGGTTGGTTCTCTGGGAAGGTGAAGACTTTCTCCTTGATTCTAATTTGGGGGAAGTCTCCTCCAGTAACAAAGCGAACTGTAACAGTTGTGCTGTCTGTTTTGGGGTTGGTGCCCCCATCTTTTACGTGGACCGTGAAGGTGACCTCTGAACTCCCTGTGAGTTTTTCATTTGCAGTGATGGCACCTCTGATTGGGTCTATCCTGAACTTTTCTGAATTGCGTCCAGTGAGCGAATAGTGAAGTTGAGCATTTGAACCAGAGTCTTCATCTGTTACTGTGACCGCAAAGACCAGTGAGCCTCAAAAAACAGAACAGAAGTGATTAGACACTAATCAGACAGACCAAAACCCAATGAAACCATGAACCCCTGCCATAGAGGACACACCTGTGGAAGTAGAAGCAGGTATGTGTGTAACATATGGATGATGGTGAAACCGAGGAGGGTTATCATTGATGTCGGCCACAACCACAGACACTGTGGCAGAGCTGGATAGCGGTGTGGGCTGTCCACCATCCGATGCCACCACCAGCAGCTGGTAACTTGCCCGTGCCTCTCGATCCAGCAAGGAGCTGGTGATGATTAGGCCTGTGGCTGGGTTGATGGAGAATTGACCGTCCCCACCACTGAGACTGTAACTGTAAATCACAAACACAACAGGTTCAATTCATGCATGGAGACCAAACAATGCTATCTGTCAACTACCCACACATATTTGTGACCTTGGACCACAAAACCAGTCTTAAGTAGCAAAGGTATTTTTGTAGCAACAGCCAACAATACATTGTATGGGTCAAAATTATACATTTTCCTTTTATGCCAAAAATCATTAGGATATTAAGTAAAGATCATGTTCCATGAAGATATTTTGTAAATGTTTTACTGTAAATATATCAAAACCTTTTTTTGTATAAGTAAATATGCATTACTAAGGACTTTATTTGGACAACTTTAAAGGTGATTTTCTCAGTATTTAGATTTTTTTGCAGCCTCAGATTCCAGATTTTCAAATAGTTGTATCTTAGCCAAATATTGTCTTATTATAAAAAACCATACATCAATGGAAAGCTTATTTATCTCAACTTCAAAAAAAAAAAAGTGTCTTTATGACTGGTTTTGTAGTCCAGGGTCACATTTATCCCAACTGACTAACATTGTATTCAAGGTACACATATTATCAGTGCTTGCTTTGCCTGGAATCAAACCATGACCTTGGCATTAAACTACAGGAAAGCTACATGTTTCGGTCTGTAGAGTGTCGGCATCTGCCCCGAGAAAAATTCCTCCTAAGCAAGAATTCAGAACTTTATTCGCCAAGTATCTTATCATATGGGCGGCAGGAAGATTCTTTGTTCATCTTTCCAGTTCTTTCATAATTCCCGCAGCATGTTTTCTCAGCTGTGCATCAGTAAACCAGCCCTGATCAAAAACACCTGATTTGAGATGTTCCCATGCTGCTTTGAGTTTCAGTGAGGTTCATTTTCGGGGCGCTTGACACAAAATCGTTCTGACAGTAACATGCACACATGGCAACTTCAGAGAGTGAGACGGGAATTCCACAAATTACAGAACAAAGTGTGAAAAACAACCCTGGTGAAAAGACAACAACATCATCCACAGTCACGCATCGTCCGCCTTACACCAGTTCATGTTCGGTGAGAATAATGTCACACTGAAGCATAAAGCTGGTTCTGTGAATTAAGAACCGAAACCCCTCACTGTCTCGCTGCCCCCCACTGGGCTCTGATCTGTCTGTCATACTTCATTATCATCCTCATTAGCATGTTTTTAGGAAAGTGGAACATGCTGCCCCCACAAGCGCTCATGCAGGAGTACTTTAGAGAAACATGACTTAAGGTCTTTGCACACCGAGTCTGAAATTTTTGCATGTTAAAAAATAAATATGACTTCATGTTGTTTCAATTATGTTTATACGCTGCCTCCGAAACTTTTGTCTGTCATAAAAAAAAATTAGGATCGGGTTCGATTTTATGTTTTTTTTTTTTTTTTTACATCCCTAGCAAGCGTTTTCAGAACTGTTTGACAAACCACAACAAAAACAAAATCCAAAACCATAACCTTATTCAAATTTAAATTCAAAATTCAACTTTAAATATGTGGCTCTAGTATTGCTACCAAAGCATCAAAACCCTGTAGTAAACTTTGAATCACTCAGGATAATCCTAAAAAACAAAAACAATAATTTTCTAAAAAACAAGAACAAATGACAGACAAACACGTAACAAAGATTTTTTGTACAGATACATAAAATGTTATATAGTACATTTTGGTTTCAGTCTATAGTGTCGTACCTGATCACTCCATTGAATCCTACATCAGCATCTGAGCTGTTGAGCAACAGGACGTCTGTTCCGGTGGGTGCATCTTCAGGAATAGTTGTGTGGAAAGACATTGAGCTAAATGATGGAATATTATCATTCACATCACCAACCAGCACCATCACGGTACCAGAGCTGCTTAGAGATGGCGTTCCTACAAACACAGGAGAAAAACAAGTTCATCTATATATGTGTGTGAACCAGAAATGAGTCTGTGTTGTGCATGTCTGTGACTTAATTCCAGGGTCCAAAATTAACACTCGTCAAGTGCCAACTGTGAGAAATAGGCTTGTAAATAATACATTACGCACTAGTTGGCTGCTAACTTTGTCCGAAGTTGCAACATATCATAACGAGTAAGAATGATAGTCTGACACTCACTGATGTAAACAAATGAGTGATTTAAATCAAAGACACACAAACATCTCCTAAAGAAAATTTCCATAACACTTTACTTAAAGCCTTTACGTATAATGCATTATAAAAGTAGTTTTAATGCATTAATTATGCCTCGCAATGCACCTTATGATGCATTGTACAATCTCATTAATAATTGTAACCACAATTAATACTTTTTAACACTTATCAGTTCATTGTTACACTATGCATTTTAAATTTTGTAATAATTATTTACGACAAGATATAATGCATTACAACACACATTATGAATAATTATATTGCATTATACCCCTTAATAACTCTTTATAATGCATTATACATAAAGGCTTTAAGTAAAGTGTTACCAAAATTTCTGTCAAAACTCTTTACATTAGAGAAATATTTACCATTAGAATTTTATCCAATTCTTTAAACACCTACTCATGAGGGAAATGCCTCATATTAAGCCACCAAAATGTAAAAAAAAAAAAAAAAAAAAAATTTGGGACAAATTCATGATTTTTGTTTCAGATGCAGTTTTATTCAGCCTATCTCAAATAATATCATTTACATATATTTTTTTTTTTTTACATATTTACATATTAAGTGACATAATGACATGCGCTGATTGTGGGTCGGTTAACTAAAACTAAACTTATTTAAAAAAAAAAAACATTTTGTTACTTTAAATAAAAAAAAAAAAAAATGTAATTATTTTATTTCAGCTAGTAGCCAAGGCAACATTGTTTCGACATATTTAAAAAAAAAAAAAATGACCAAAACAAAACTTTAACTAAAATCAAAACTGAATTTTCAACCATAAAATTCAAAATGGAACATTTAAAAAAATAATAATAATAATTCAATATATATATATGAATATATATATGTGAGAAAAGGCAAACCTAAAAAAAAAGGTCTTAAGTCTTCAAAGATCTAAATAAATCAACTGTATTTTATAACTTAAAATACAGTTTGATGACTGTTAAGAATCAGTGTGCTTCAGCAGGTGTGACGAGTTGAGTCTGGACCCTCTTAACTCATTAAACACAGATGGTTTGATATTCTAGCAGCACAGATTAACTTCTCAATCCGAAACATCTCTGCTGAAATCCGGATCTGGAGTCGGTGCCATCTGTCTGCGCTCCTGTCCAGCGCTAATCTCTGACTCTCTGCGTCTCACACACTCAGGAATCTTTAAATATACGGGGATCGTTGCAGGGGTACAGATGTAATCCTGCTGTTTAAAACAGTGAGGCACACGGCAGAAAGAATGCAACTTTCAGCAGAAATCAGGCCGCAGTGACGAGAAGCAGCCCGATGGCTCTGAGGAGATCAGGTTAAATGAACAGCAGATGACAAGAAGCACCGAGGGGTGAAGCGATTCAAACATCTGCCCCCCTCTCGCAGCGAATGAACGTGATTAAAATGAATTTGCTCCATGCATAAAGCCTCTGATAACATTGTGCACTTCTACAGCGTGGCAGAAAATCCTGCTCGTAAAAACAAAAGGCAGAGAGAAGAAAAATGGCTGCAGATTTCCCCTCGTCTGCAAGCAATCTGAGGCGTTTTTCAGAGCGTGTTGTTCCTGCAGGCCTCCAGCAGATTAGTGTAACTAATAACACATGCTAATAAGCTGCTAGCACACGCTTTAATCGCCTCATCCTCACTGAAGACAAAGAGATTAGCATGGTGTCAGATTAGCATTTATCTGATGAGCACAAGGAAACGTGTGTGTGTGTGTGTGTGTGTGTGTGTGTGTGTCTCATTCAGAGCTGAAACAATGTGACCTGTGTCTGATGAGAGCATCCAGAGAGAACGTCTGCTGTCTCACACAATCAATACAAAAAACAATCATATTCATTTCATTGACTTCTATTGTTTTTATAGACAGCTAGTTATATATACTGACTGTAACCGAACCCTAAGAGAAAACTTTCTGCATTTTTACAATTAACTTTTTTTTTTTTAGTCAGGTTCATTTGCCAGCTGTGAATGCAAACCTTTGCACATTGATTTTTAAAATAATTTGTATCATTAAAAACATTTTAACTAGTATTTCTGGCTTTGTTTAAACATCTTTGAAATTTATTTGAAGCAACACTGAATAATTTTATTGTTTAATGCATTAGCTCCCATGAACTATCAATGATCAATATATTTCTTACAGCATTTATTCATCTCTATGTATGTCTGTTCATGTAAGTGCATTAAAATCAGAGCTTGTATCTGTTAACATTAAAGCATTACATTTACACTTACACTGATGCATTTAGTAGATGCTTTTATATAAAACGACTTAAAGAGGAACAAATGCATTGTTATTAGTTAATGATTTAATGAACATTAATTTAGATTATAAATAGTTTTAGGTAAGTATCTTCATTGTTAGTTCATGTAACTCAGGAACATTAATTAATATTAACAGATACAACTTTTGATTTTAAAAATGCATTAGTAAATGTTGAAATTAAATTAAATGTTATTTAAAATGTAACCAAAAAATGCACAACCGTGACCTCATTAACACGATCATGATGATTTGTATAATAAAGCCTATTCAGCGTTCAGAAACTTCAGCTGCTTTAATGAATGATGATGCACAACTAAATCACAGCTATTTTTGGTCCAAGAAACTTTGACAAATGTTACAAAAATGAAGAACATTTACACTAATAGCTTAGGTTTTTAACTTGACACGTAGTCTTGTAACACTCATGCTCAGCACGATGGAAAAAGTAGTGAGACGCAGCGGTCAGACCTCTGCATTGATTACTCACATTGATGGAGTGTGTTTTGAAGAATCAGCAGAGTGACGCAGCCGCTGACTCACACACACACACACACACACAGACGCAGATGCAGGTGTGTGTGAACGTGACAGGTCTCCATTACTCATCACTAATCAGACGTCTGATCCAGTTAATGTGATCAGTTCAGATCTTCTCATCATATCTGTGTCCCTGCACATCAAAATCTCTCTTTATCTGTGTCTCAGATTTAATATGTCCAGTTGCATGACAAACAACTTAATTTGTATTGCCAATATTTACACCTGTGGCACACATAAATACTGCGAAAGCATTTATGTTTGTGGAGTGGATGAGAAGAGACCCCCCACATGATGGTAAAGCACTTTGTATGAACAGCAAATCACAATAAAGTGCTATATAAATGCCTCATTCATTCATTCATTCATTCATTCATTCATTTATTCATTCATTTCAATATCAACTACACTGTTTTCTGTAATGATTATTCACAGGTGTTTTTCCTGTATTTTGAATTACACATTTCCTTGACCGATGTGTTAAACTTAACGAAAAACGTACTGGTAATTTTCTGATATTTTTCTACTGTTCTACTTAGTACTGTTCTTTTCTACTCGACATTTAATATTCTGTTTTACTAAGAAATTCATCACTTTGTGAACGCAAAACAAGTTTTTAACTGTTTAAGAGAAAGAGTTAAGAGGTTCCCATTAAGTAATGAAAATGTTACTTTTAAATGTTCTCAGAATGTTCAAAACATTTAATTTTTTTAAATGTTACAAAAAAAAAAAAAAAAAAAATTCTGCTTGGATGTAAACATTGGAGAAAAGGAAAATTAAGGGAATCTTAAATTTTTTTGTTTTGCAAACATTATTTGAACCATGTGAAACTATTACCCAACAGGGAATTAGAAAGTTATATAAATGTTAGGAAAACGTTTTTAAAATATTGTTTATGGAACAATATTTTTAATACCCATTCTTGTAACATTGAGAGAAAATGTTTTGAGATCAACTTGGAATGTCCTTATTATATTATTTTTACTATATGAACATTCTCAGAAACATTTTTTGTAACCTTTAAATAACATTCCAATCTCGACAAAAAAAAGGAAATTTTAATGTTCTTAGAATATTAAAATAAACATTCAAATAACATTTTTTTTTGGTTAAAAATAAAGTCAGCAGATGTTTTTGTAACCTTTAAATAAAGTCACAATCTCAATTTCAATGTTTTAGAAATATTTCAAAATAATGTTCCCACAGTGTTTTTATAACCTAAATTTGATATCTGTGTAGTGCGCAGTAACATTTAAACAACATTAAATCCATAAAATCCAGAATATTTCATGTCATGGTTCTGAAAGCCTGTGTTTGTGAGTGAGATCAGAGCTGCATTGTTTCAGGATCTGCTCCTGTTCTCCAGGATTCTGCTGGACCAGATCCAGCCACTTCCTCTCTGACTACAGGAAGTGACATCATTACCTGTTTACAAGCAGGAGCTTGGGTGAGTGTTTGGAGGAGGCCTGCACATGAAGCACAGAGCGGCTGAACTACAGTGAAACCTGACAGAGCTGCATGTCTGAATGTAAGTGGAGAATCTGTGTGTGTGTGTGACGCATCACTGCTGCTGTTTGCTCATAATCACACGAAACCTCCACCAGACGCAGTGAAGGGCCTGCTGATGGTGAGCGTGGCAGGACAGTGTGAAGATCTGCAGATGTGTTTGGCTCTGACCGTCAGTTTCTGTCATATTGACTGCAGTTACAGGAAAACTGATGAATCCAATTAAACACACGAAAGAGACCCAATATGAGCGAGTCACATGAGCAGAACACGTGCAGTTCAGGGTTCACCAGAACATCAAAAGAAATTCTGAAACGCTCTTTATTTCAAGTAAACTGGACGCTATTTACAAACAGGAAAAAGTTAGAAATGCTCAGGAATAGCTTGTTAACTTCACAAACAATTACAAAGAAATGGCATGCAGCACATTGAATTAAATGTGACTTTTTGAAGCAGAAAAACATTTTCTTGTAAAACATATTTTAATTATCTTTTTTATATACCTAGAATTAAAAAAATCTTTTTAAAACGCAGAATTAGATTGTTAAACTATTTTCATGACAATTTCTCACTTTTACTCCCAAAATCTTATTACTGTGATGTGCTTTTTGAATTTATTGAATTTGTTTGTTATTTATATTATTTTCAGTGTTTTTTTCTCTTTTGTTAACCAAATTACAGTGAAATATTACTTTATTAATACACTTGAAATTGGCATAATGTGAATCATTACAAAAAGTACCATTGTATCAGTGCTTTTACAATTACAATCAATGTTTTCTTGCTTTAAAGTAACACACATTTCTGCAGGATAAATTCAAATAATTTAACTGTAAAAATCGAACATTCTAAAGAATAGGCTTCATTTTCTATATGCAAAAATAGTTAATTTCTTTTGATTTTGAGGTGAAAAATGACACACTCTCATGCACACACTCTCTCTCTCTCACACACACACACACACACACACACACACACACACACACACACACACACACACACACACACACACATGCATCAGGTCACATCAGGTCAGTTTCACTTGTTTCCAGCACTGTCCTCGTCTGACTCCAGATTAGATTATGAACTGAAGGCCTGGTGCGAGTGTGTGTGTGTGTGTGTGTGTGTGTGAGAGAGAGAAACACAATGCAGTATTCATGCAGCGATCTATGATGCTAAACTCCTCACTGGACGCAGTGACAGATAAATGATTCACACTCAGTCTCTCCACGTGTCCTTCTGAAGGTTACTTTCCTCCCACAATCCACAAAGAAACACAGAGTTTCACTTTAAGAGCACGCTCGAGCAAGTTATTATCTTTAACTAAAACCATAAAAATTATATATAACTTGAAATATGCACTAACTGAAAAAAAGGTTAATTTCAGTGAATCAGTCTAAATGGATGTGAGTGAATACTTCAGAGTGAAGGGACTCCTTCACACGGCTCTGGTTCTGCGTTCACACCCTGTGGCTGTAATCACTCAGAGATCAGGATACGAGCGTAAACGTGCTCCATCTGTCCCGCTTCTCTCTCTGGAAGTCATTCAAGCGTGTGCTGCATCTTAATTCGGCTGTAAGCTCACAGACTCACAAACATATGGAGCAGCGTAAGCCGCTTATGAGCCACATTACACTGACCTGCTCCGTGTGTGTGTGTGTGTGTGCGCGCATAGAGTGTTGTTTTAATACCACTGAGAAACTATCAGAAATATTTTGACTTGGTTTTCATTTTGGCGTCATTTTAGTTAAAGTTTTAGTAGTTTTGTTGTGTATTACTGTTGTTTTTATTATGTATATATTTTTATTATGTATATATTTAAAAAAAATCTCTCTCTATATATATATTTATTATTTTTTATTATTATTTCACTTTTTAATTTTAGTTGTTTAACTATTATTATTTTAAATAAATTGCTGAAATAAAATAAGTTTAATGTTTTTTATATTTTATTTTAGTTAGAGTCTACTTTAAGTAGTGAATTTTTTTTATGGTTTTAGTAAACTATAATAACTCTGGTGTGGCTCACATTCACTGAATGCACCTGATGACACAGCATAGACTTCATATGAAGTTATTTCTAATGACATACAAACGCTAGGAGAAAATGTTCTGCATTATGAAAACGTAAAGTGGATGCTGAGGTTCTCAGTGGAGTATGTGAGGATGAATGGGAGGGTGAACATCCAGGGCAGTTTATTTACTCCAAACTAAACAGTGAACAGAAAGAGACGGTCAGTAAAGCTGCAGTGCACTCTGGGAATGAGATGTTT
>NC_056610.1:24850276-24870276 GCF_018340385.1 Cyprinus carpio
CAGAAACGCTGCCAACATCTTTCCTCGGCGCGCAGAATAAGCCCTCGATTCTCTCTCTTGTAAAGCACCTTTTTACTGCTGGCCTCTCCTCCACACTCCACAGAAAAACACACATTTCCAAATAATGACTCCGGCCTGCCAAGATCTCTCCCAGCGCTGCCAGCTTTCCTTCAGAGACAGAGATCATATGGAAAGATATTGTGGAGATTTATAGGGACAAAGAAAAGCGCGAGGTTAAAGGTCGAGACTATAGAAGCGTAAAATTGAGAAGTGGAGCACGGCGTTCGTCCCAGAAGAGCTACAGAAATCCAGACTCTAACATCAGGCCCGTCTGAGCTGATCTCTTATTATTTCTAATATTTCAGTTCCTGTCATGTACATGTGAAGCTAGAAACAGGAACTTTCACATGATACTGTACATGCACAGAAACAAGATTTGGACCGTTTACACAGAATAAACCACAACAGGCTTCACCAAACTAGAGTTTGCAAATTAATGAAACGCTTATAATAATTAATTAAATAACAAAATACAATGACAGTATTGAAAAAAAATCAATAAATATAAAAATAAAATAAAAATAAATAAAAAATAAAATAAATATATAAAATAAAAACAATGAATACAAAAATAACAATAAAATAAAATAACAATAAAATAACAATAAATAAATATAAAATAAAAATAACAATAAAATAACACTTACCAAAAACAATGCATTTTATTAGATTTATTTATTTATATAAACATATTTATTTATGCTAACACCAATGCAACATAATATGGGAATGTTACACATTTTTATCATGCCAAAACAAAAATATAATTACACATTTTTAGCAAAAAAAAAAAAAAAACAAAAAAAACTTGAAGGACATTGTGGATATGTCAGTGAAAGATTTAAATGATAAAGCATAGAATGAGAAAAACATTTGTGAGGAAAAAAAAAAGTCAGAATGGCAAGATATAAAACTGCAGTTGTGAGAAAGTCTGAATTCTGAGGGTATATCTTGAAATTCGGACTTTCTTTTTTGCAATTCAGAATTTACATCTTGTAAGTTTTAATATTTTTGATGATGTTTTTGTTGTTTCCGCCACAAAAAAAAAAAAAAAATGTAATTGCAACTTTTTATCTCAAACTTTTTTCTTGCAATCCTGGGTGTGTTTAGTTAGAGCTGTGAGATAAAAACCTCCCCTTTTTACAGTTTTTATGCTGTGGCAGTAACACATTTCTACAGAGTGAAAGCTGATTATTAAGGTTCTCACGGTGAACAAAGCCTAAAGGTTGATGAGATCCGAAGCTGTCTGCTGAACGTGTCAATGAACTCTCATCTGAATCACAAATCTACTGGAAATCCAGGAATGGGAATATCATTGGGCCGCTCCAGGAAAGCGTTTCAGACGGCTCCGGCTCCATATTTCACTATCAGCACACAACGAGCTCGTTCTGCGGCGTTTAGGGAGTTTGTTTCTGCTTCACGAGTGTTGGAGGAGACTTCGGAGCTTTTTGGCAGAGAGCAGCGCAAACACAAACACGAGTAAACATTCGCAGCATTAATCACGCTTTATTTGTGATAAACGTGTATGCTGCTGCGGATCTGTGCGGTCTGGACTAAACTGGTTTCATGATCTGCTCAGGCTGGTTTTAGAGAAGAAAACAGTGACTTTTCTCTCTGCCAGTAGCTCAGCTGTTTTAAAATAGTCTCGCTTTTTCAATAACGAGGCTATTTATCCATCACTATCAGCGCAGACAAAATACTGACATTATAGTTCATTACTGAGTTTTAGTCTGATGATGTCACTCTAATCACTGGAGTTATTATAGATACACTAAAATAAAAAAAAACCAAATAAATCTTTAAAAAATTCTCCTCCTCACTAATCAAAAAACAAAAAAAAAATAAGCAGTTAAAATTTGTTAAAGTGATTTCTGAAGATCATGTGACACTGAAGACTGGAGTAATGATGCTGAAAATACAGCTGCGCATCACAGAAATAAATTACACTTTAACAGATATTCACACTGTAATAATATTTCACAATTTTTACTGTATTTTTGATCAAATAAATGCAGCCTCGGTGAGTAGAAGAGACTTCTTTAAAAAAAACATTACAAATCTTACTGTTCACAAACTTTTGACTGGTAGTGTAACTAATACCAAAATTATATGATCATACAAAATAGATTTGAGGGGTTTTGAGGACCAACTAAAACCATTCTAAACCATTTTTTCCAGCAATGAAAGTAGAAAATTGTTCATTTTCATAAGCGTTTTTGCAATAAAGCAGAACTGCGAGTCACAATTAACACATCTGATCACGTTTAAATCCGACTTCAGCAGATTTACTACTAAAACCAGCGTAGAAAATGTGAAAAACGTCTGCAGATTGTGTCCAGGCCCCAAAACATCAGTCATGGTTTGACTGGCTCTCGGCGCTCCAGAGCCGCTTCCTGCTCTTGGCAGATACCGGACAGTATTTATCGACAAAAGTTCTCGCTGATGTCCAGAGCAAGTCCCTGTCTTTACAGCAGGTCACGTGACCTCGGAGGAACACACACACACACACACACACCAGGACCTCCCAAACAACAGATTAACATCAGCTCCAGATCAACTGAAGTTCAACTGCGGAGATATTTACTACAAACTTACTACACAATATACGGGTGAAACCTGTCAAGAACTTCTCTGAGTCATATTTCATCCCAAAATCAAGACACAGGCATGTTTTCCCCCATTTTTTTTTAATTGCTTACACACAAGTTCTGAAACCATGGCTCCTTTTCGCTGAACTCTACACAAAAAACCACAAAACATGCACACACCGTCCAAAAGGATTATGCATCTCTTGCGAAAGTAAACACTTCTTTCAGAATGGTTTTAACTCTTATAAAAATACTTACAATCTAATTTAATCCCAAGACCAAAATAAACCCCAGGCATGCTTTCAGGAAATTCTGGCAACAACACTCTAAAAAATGATGTTTTTCATCAGTATTTCTGTCTTGTTTTCCAGTACAAATATCTAAATATTCTCAAATTAAGATACGTTTACTGGAGAAGGAAAATGGTGTGACCCCGGCCACAAATTTAGGTTATAATAACATTGTGGGAGCATTGCTTTGAAATGTTTCTAAAACATTAAAATGTCCAGTTTTCTTGTTATTTAAAGGCTGCGAAAACACTTAATCAAGTACAAATAACATCATGAAGACATTTTGAGAATGTTGATCTCTTAATGTTATGAGAATGTATGTCAAATATTAATAAAGCAACTTTTAAATAGTGAAAGTTGTGAGAATCTTACCTGTTAGGAAAAAAATGTATCAAAATGAAGTGAGTTTATGATTAAAGCAAGAAAAAAAATCAATCTGGCGATGGTGTCAGAAGAATTCAGAGGGAAAACAAGATCAACTTTAAAACCAAATTTCAACCACTTTTCTCAGAAAACAAGACTTACTATCTGAAGTCATTGTGCTTCTCCAGTACATGTATCCTGATTTAAGTAAGTTCAGATATTTGTACTGGAAAACTAATTTGCATCTTCGGATGGAAACAGTGTTTATTTCATGCACAAAGTATGGATAAACTACAGTAGGTAAACGTGTGTTCCTGTGGCTCAGTGGTAGAGCATTGCGTTAGCAGTGCAAAAGGTTGTGGGTTTGATTCCCAGGGATTACATGTTAGGTAAAAAATTTATAGCCTGAATGCATCCTTTGGATAAACTCGTCTGCTAAATGCATAAATGTAAATGTGTGGACACTAGTGCTGGATTAATAGGATTTAATTTTCGGTGTCGGCCCATTTCGGTCAGCGGTTTCGCTCTTACCTGCGTCATGCGCCGTGATGATGAGCGTGTATTTGTCCTGGGCTTCTCGGTCCAGTGTTCGGATCAGGTTCAGCTGACCGCCGGATGTAAGGCTGAATGCTCCCGCGTCGTTCCCGCTGTTTAGGGAGTAGCTGATCTGACCGTTACTGCCCAGATCATCATCACGGGCCAGCACCTGCCACACAACACAAACCTCCTTTAGGACTCAATACCAGTCCCTACTGAACAAACCCATCAAATCTGAAAACAAGTCATGCCATCTCATATTCAAAGCCAACATGCTGAATTAAATGCCAGATACAGTTTGTGCATCCAATATACCTTTAATATCCAGAAGAAAAAAATAAAAAATATGTGTAATTCAGGACTTTTAATTATAAGCAAGTCTGAAATACAGCAGGACTCTTATTTTGAAATGTAGTTGCTTTGCTACTTCCAGCTGCTCATTTATAAACATGATGGAGCTAAAATATGCATCTTGCAACCATCTACCAACACCATCATGTAAACACGGTCATAATTCATCAACAGTATAACATAAGCAATCATTTGGCATAAATGTGTGATTTTCATTAACTGTGAACTGCTCTGAAAAAACCCTTAAACTTATTTTATTTAGGACAGTTTCCAAGGAAGCATTTCTCATTTTCATTTAGCTTAACTTGATGTACTAAAATAATTAAAGTTAAAATAAAAAATGTAAAAAATATAATAAAGACATAAAATTAAAAACAAAAACACAACAAGACACCTAATAATATTAATGAAAACTATCACAATTAATTAACGCTACTACAGTAACACTGCTAATCACCCTGAACAAGATGACTTGAGATGTAATATTTGAAACACTTCATTATGCTTTTAGCTCTAGAGTAAGAGTCAGATTAAAGAAGACACTTCTCATTTCTCATGGAAAATGAGCCATGCTTCAGTTTAGTCACCTGATGGAAAACAAACACTTTTAAAATGAAAATGACATGATGTTACCACTAGAACAAGTAGATGATGATAAAAATGATCACTCATTAGCTTAAATGCCATTCACACACCCTAATATCGTATAAACACAGACGTGTTTGTCACTCCTGAAACAAGCAATATATGTGAACGTCGGTCCTCTTAAAAGCACGACAAACAAAACTTCAAATTTAATGTATTATATACAAAAAGTGAGCAAACTCCTGTTATAATCAAAGAATGTAACTACACACGGTATAATGAATCTCTTATTTACATCGTGTCTATGCTTTGTTTGTTGGGGTTTTTTGAGAGTGCAGAAGTCAGATCTACACAAAAGACCTACATTGGATTCAAAAAGGCAAATTTCACCAAAAGGTGACAAGTTTGCGCCCGCAGGAGATCGTCACTGTTTTGTAACTAAACAGCTTTAATATCCCCAGCCAACAAGAAATCTTCTCACAACTTTTGCTAATTTTTTTTTTAAAAGTTATAGAAATGTTAGGACAAAACCTTCTTAAATTAATGTCTATGGAATGTTCATATAACTTTATTAATATTTGATTCTCAGAATGTTGAGAAAAAAAAAAACATTCTGAGATAAACATTCTTGAAATGTTATTTGTACTTGATGAACATTCTAAGAAACGTTTTTATAACCTTCAAACAACGTTATAATCACAACAAGAAAACTGGGCATGTTAATGTTCTTATAATATTTAAAAGAAAAGTTTGGGTGAAAATAAAGTTACTAGAACTTTGTAAGGAACGTTTCTGTAATCTTTAAATGATGGTCAAAACAATGTTCGCACAATGTTTTTATAAGCTGAATGTGTTATCTGGTAGTTAGTGATTCTTATTCCATGTGGACTTAGCTGATTTTCACTCAGTTCTCATTCTGTGTTGTAGGTCTGTAAAACGCCTCGGCTGGGTTCAGTGTTGGTTTGCGTGAGACTCTGGCGCTGGCACACCTGAGGAGCCGTGACTCCAGCTCATTTTCCTCTCAGGTGAGGTTTGTTTTGACTTGGACACTGGAGACCACCCTCACTATGTCATTTGGCCGTGGCATATTACTTTCTGTGTTTACACTCGGTCACCCTGCGCTGGGAAGCCAGCGTTTATCATTCCAGCCGCGCCGTCAAACACGCAAGCCATTCCAGTTACAGAGCGCGGCTTGTGCTGGAAATCAGGTCTCGCATTTCTGCATGTTAAAGCAAAAATTCTAAATGATGTAGAACCAAAGCCGCCCAATCTAATGAGATGAACTAATGCTATCAGCAATTTCCCACTATAGTCGTAATTACAAGTTTGTCGCATCGGACACTGGGTTCATTCTTGCCTTTTAAATCATAATAGAGACAAAATGTACTGAAAATATTTAGATATTGGATTTACAATATCAAACAGATTTTGAATAAATTGTAACGTCACATTAGTTTACAACCGTATAAACATCCACCGCGCAATCTAGTCAAACTCAGTCAAATACACGCTGTGTAAAATACATACACTAAACATCAAATGGTTATAGAGATACATAAATACACATGATTGTAACAGCAAAGCAAAGAGGAAGCAATGCAAAGGTTGTGGGACAAATGAACAAGACTTTACAGTCACTGTTTAAAGTTTGTGTCCCGGATGAATCAGAAATTCGGTTTCGGAGTTGTCCAGTTGTAATTGGGTCATTCCTGGTATCCGGTGGCTTCTGTGTCCCTGCTAAAGATCTTGACCTCATTTCTGAAGTCATTTTTGAACTCCTGTTTGTCCTTAACAGGGTGGACATTTTTGGCCTTCCATTTCATAGATTTTGTTTCATAAATGCTAACATTTATTTACCTGATCTTGACCTGAATCATTTTTCAAATATTTTACATCTCCCAATCATGATTACACAAAAAGTTGTTTAGAAAATTGTATTTGATTTTCAACAATTTGTGATGTCCAAAAGGCACTGAATATCAAGAAGGACCCAAATATATGACTTCAGAAGCTGTTTATGTCTGATTTCTGACTAGAAAACTCGGCCTCTTCCAACTACGTAGTCTCACTTTCATGAGTCACTTTAAGAAAAGAGTCTGCTAAATGCAAGATTGTAAATGTGTTTACAATAATTTTGATTGCATAAATGTAGGTTACTTGCCTGTAAGATGTTACTGGACATTTTTTGTCTTCTGTTTTATAGATTTTGTTTAATAAATGCTTACACTTTTCCAAAAAATAATTTCTCAAGTGTTCCCCCAATCACGATTAAAATCATTATGTTATGATGTCCGAAATGCACCAAATACCAAAAATGACCAATTTTCCAGAATTCAGTTTTTGACTAGTCCCTTTTTAATAAGTCACTTTGGAAAAAAGAATCTGTCTAATGCATGGCTGTAAATGTATTTCTATCATGACAACTCTTAGCGGAATCGATCTGCTACGCTGCTGCTGCTGTTAGTTATTGCTGTAGTTGTAAATTATTGCTGCTGCTGCTGCTAAGCAAGTACAGGAACTTGCTACTGCCAATGCCTACGGTGATACTTTGCTTTGAGTATTAAAATATGTACTGCTGCTGCACAAATACAGTAGCTTATAAAATAACCTGCAGCAGATCTATACAGGTGGAGCTGGGGAAGGTGGAGGGTTTCAGAGGAACTCACTCTAGTGAATGCTAACCAGCATTTTACAATGCTCTGAATATCATCAGTTTACATTAACGACCCCTCAGCCTGCACCATCTACAGTTTTGTGACAGAACTTGGCATTTATGATAATTTTGATACCATAAATGTAAGATGTTCTTGGACAGCACTTGAATGTTTTTTGATAGCACTTGAATATAAGATGTTCTTGGACATTTTTTGTCTTCCATTTCATAGATTTAGTTTGACAAATGATTTCTTCTGCCAACTTTGATTACACAAAAAGTTATTTTGAAAACTGTCAATTTCCTCTTTTATAAATCACTTTAGAAATAAGCATCTGCATAATGCATGATTGTAAACATATTTACGATAATTTAAATAGCATAAATGCCGTGTACTAGCCTGTAATATGTTCTTGGACATTTTTTGTCTTCTATTTCATAGATTTTGTTTCATAAATGCTTACGTTTTTCCAAAAACAATTTACTAAAAATATCCCAAATGTGACCTCAGATGCTGTTTGTCAATTTCCAACTAGTTCCTCTTTCATAAATCACTTTTTTGAACTAAACATATGCTAAATGAACGATTGTAAACATATTTACGATAATTTCAATAGCATAAATGGCGTGCACTTGCCTGTAGGATGTTCTTGGGTAGATTTCCTAAGTTCTCCTGTACGCTGACGCTGTACGGCGAGAGCTCAAACACAGGTGCGCAGTCGTTTACGTCCAAAAGCATGATGTTAACAGTGGTGCGATCCACTCGAGGACTGCTGCCGCGATCCGCCGCCTGCACCAGCAGAGAATACGCCGAGCGCATCTCACGATCCAGAAGCTTCGCCACAGAAATCACGCCTGTCACCGAGTCGATCCGGAAGTCCGAGTTCAGGTTCCCTCCGGCGATGGAGAAGCGTATCTGACCGTTGGTTCCCTCGTCGGCGTCGCTAGCGAACACCTGCAGGACGTCGGTGCCGCTGAGCGTGTTCTCCTCGATCTCGATGTCGTAGATGTTCTGCGAGAAGCTAGGCGTGTTGTCGTTCACGTCCAGCACGATCATCGTGACCTCCATGCTGGAGGAAAGCGGCGGCTCACCTTTATCCGTGGCCACGATGGTCAGCGAGTAATTGGCCATCTCCTCGCGGTCCAGTTCGCCCACCAGAGTCACGCCGCCGTCGATGTTCCCGATGCTGAATTTATTCCCAAACGGCCCTTTGAGGGAATACTCCACGTAGCTGTTGGGGCCGCTGTCGGCGTCGCTCGCTTGCGCTCTGAACACTAGCGTATCCACCGGCGTGTTCTCTTGAATATACGCCGTCTTTTGTGACGTGAATGTGGGGGGGCAGTCGTTGACATCTAGAAGGATGATTGACACCTGTGCGGTGCTGGTGAAGCGGCTCATGGGAGGCAGGGCCAGGTCGTTCACGGTGATGACCAGGTTGTAAAACGACTGCGTCTCTCGGTCCAGAGCTTTCCTGGTCTGTAAGACGCAGGTGTTTGTGATGGTGAACTGTGACTGCGGGTCTCCTGAAGCGATGCTGTAATGCAGCTCCGCATTCGGCCCTGGAAAACAACACTAATGCTATTATATTTAATCAGGGGTCACAGCTCTGCTGCGGTAGAAAACAGAAACAATGTTTACAGACTGTTGCTAACAACTGTGTATCTGAAAAAGAACAATATTTGTGTGTATATGCATTTTTATGAGCAGGGTTTCCCAAAATTGATTTTTTTAAAAATGATTTATTAAATCAAAACAATGTAAAAAAAAAAAAAAAAAAGAAAAGAAAAGAAAAAACACACAAGATAATATTTTATTTAACTTGTATGTTATGTGACAATCACGGTTGTTATCATTAACTAAAACTAACCAACTGAAATAAAATAAAATAAAATATTAGATTAAAAAACATTTATTATTTCAGTATTTACTAATGTGAAACACTGTTTTTTATTAATATTATGAATCAGTTTTTATTTATATATTTTCTGTTTTTTATTATATATATATATATATATATTTTGGTCAGTCCAATTGAGCTAAAATAAAATAAACACATTTTCATAAATTACTTAACAAAAAAAAAAAAAGATATATAATATATTTAATATAAAAACAAGACAGAAATTCTGCCTTGGCACCTAGCTGAAAAAACCCCCCAAAAAAACAAAAAATATTTTAGATATTTTATTTTAATTTTTTACAAATAATACTATATATATATATATAATTGTTTTTCTACTTTAGTTTTGGTTAACTATAATAACCCTGACTAAAAATAAAATAAACCGAAGCAGTGAAATTAAATAAAAATTATTTAAACCTAAATATAAATTTAAAAATAATAATAAAAATGACACAAAAATATAAAAATAATAATAAAAAACACTAAAATTGAAAAAAAAAAAAAAAAATACAAAATGTTATTTAAAATTATAGTAGTATATAAAGAATACTAAAATAACTGGAGACATTCCTCTTTGAACATGCAAATGTAAAATAATTGAAATATCAGAGCAAATATATCAAGCCAATAATCAAGTATATACTAAAATAAGTAAAGTAAATATTAAATATAAATATTAATATTAAATATTCAAGTAAATAAGCTGACTAAAATTTGGGGCTCAACTCTGTTTGAGCATTGTGTAGTTATTCAGTTATTAAACAGAAATAATGACTTTGACTGTAAAACAGCACGGATGTGCAGAGGGATCTCTGCAGTATAACGGTGTGTTTGTGAGGTTTGGGCGTTGTGTTTGTGCAGACGTGTTACAGTACAGCGAGTGTGTGATACTGATCTGCTCCGTTCACAGTAAATGAGCTCTAATTGAGCGTCTGTAATGCTGGCCGCTCATGTGGAACCACACCGGCCTTGTTTACTAAACACGCAGGGGTCAGAGGTCAGGGGTCAGGAGGCTCTAACAATGATGTCCCGCTCTCATGTGGTCAGAAACGCGTTGAGGACACTGTGTGCTCATGAACACGCTTACAGAAGAGCGGGAGGAAAAGCCACAGGCACAAATGTAGGTCAGCATAACCACATTACAGTCTGAGACATGAATCTCACAGAAACACGTGCGGCTCAGAATTCAGCCTGCAGCTTCTTTGTGCTACATATCTGCTCTTTTTTCCTTTTATTCATTTTGATATGACCCAGACATGATTCTGTGAGATCCACCCAAACCCTGCCTGTACTAAACTAACCGCAGTCTGAACTAGACGAGACTAGCCTGAGTGTAAATATGTTGAAATGTGCTGAATTTAAATGAACAAAGGCACTTTCCTGTTGTAGAAAACCACATAAATGTTGTTAAAAACTATTTCATTCAGAGTAGAGTTAATTATTTCATGCTATAATGCTAGCATTGGTCAACATTCTTACATTTAAATATGGTATGTAATTATTAAATGTAATTTACTGTTGGATAAATATTGTTAAAAACAGTATCATTTAATTCAATACAATAAAAAGTATTTTATTTCTATAATATTAGCGTTTGTCAACATTCTTAGACTAAAATGTGATTTTAAATTAATTTACTGTTGTAGAAAACAACGTTAAAATCAACCAAGATGGCAAAATGTCGAAAATTACAACTGCAGATATTTGTATACATTTCATTCAGTGCAGATAAGCATTTTTAATCTAATTAAGAAAAAGCAAAACCAGTTAACAAACTAACTTAACTCTTCAACCTGAATTTGAATTAAAGTAGCGAACAGAATGAAAAAGTGCATACATTTTATACAATGTTACAAATACAAAAAGTATCAAAAGGATTGCAATCTAATTAAAAATTTTACCCAATATTTGTGTGAAATATGTTATGTATTTTTATGTACATTAGAGCAGGGTTTCCCAAACTGGTGTTTGCAAGTTGATGAAAAACTAAGAATTATAAAAAAAAAAAAAAAAAAAAAAAAAAAAATTATAATAATTTTAAAATAATCAAAATAAAAAAATAAAACAAAATATTTACATAATATATATATATATATAATATATATATATATATATATATAATATATATAGATATATATATATATATATATATATATATATATATATTAATTAAACTGGTGTTGCAAGTTGATGAAAAACTAATAATTAATTAAATAATAATAAATAAATAAATAATAATAATTTTTAAAATAATCAAAATAAAATAAAAAAACACAAAATATTTACACCTATAATAATAATAATAATAATAATAATAATAATAATAATAATAATAATATATAAAAAATAATAAAACCTGTAACCATGAACTGAAACTGGGGTTTGCAAGTTGATTTAAAAACCTTATAATTAATTAAATCACAAAAATTAAAAAATTTGAATAAATAATTAAAAAAATCGAAAAAAAATAAATAATAATACAATAATATATTAACATAATAATGTATAAATAATATTTTAAAAAATAAAATAATTTAAAATGACAATAATAAAACACTTGTACCCATGAAATTGTTGTTAAATTATGGAAAACCTAACTTAAAATCTCAAGTAAATATTTTAGGCTTGTATCAAGTTATTCAGACCATAAGTGCATGTGTAATATCCTCTGAGGAGAAACAGTGGACTGCTTTTTTCTGAAGTGAATTGTGAGCGTCTCACCGTCGTCGGCGTCAGCGGCGCTCAGGCTCAGGACGGTCGCTCCAGGACTCACGCTCTCCAGGACCGAGCTGCTGTAGACGGAGCTGCTGAAGCGCGGCGGGTTATCGTTGACGTCCAGAAGATTGAAGTAGACCCGTACGGAGCTGGACAGACCGCCTCCGTCACGCGCCTGGACCGTCAGGATGAAGTACTGCTGAGACTCGTAGTCCAGCGCTCGGCTGATGTTGAAGACGCCGGTCACGGGGTTCAGGAGGAAGGTGGCGTCCTCATCATCCTCCCCTATAGAGTACGTGATCTCGCCGTTTGATCCCGAGTCAGAGTCGCTGGCCAGAATCGCCGCCACGATCGAACCTCGATGGAAAAACACAACAGAAACTTAGTAATTATACAACAATATTCACTGACCAATCACAAACAAGCATTGGAGTTTTAGTGCAATGTGCTTGATTTGATTCTATGATTATTGAAAGTTTCTCCGCCGCATCATGAATAATGTAGTTTTTCACTTGGGAATTCTGCTGTTCAGCTTAATTATTAAAAATATAATTGAAATAATGCAGTCTGACGGCTTCAACAAAATAAAATAGAACTAAAACTAAAACTGAAAAAAAAAGAAGAATATTTTTAATATAACTACATAATAATATTTAATAAAAAAAACTAAAACTTAAAAACAATAGAATAGAATATTAGTAATATTTAACAGTAATATTTCAATAAAATTAATAAAAATATCAAAAGCACATAACAAAATGAAAAAATAAATAAAATTAATTGTAAAATTAAAATGAAAACGGAAAATATAAAAATATAAGCTGATTCAAAATATTACTAAAAACTAAATTAGTATATAAATAATGTTAAAATAAATGTTGTGCAAAATACTATAATAAACATGTCTTTGTATAACGTCACATTCACATATTTAATGAAGCATGAAGCATTAAAATTAACTATATTAACTATATTAATAATATTATAATTTATTTAAAATAATATATTAACTAAAACTATAACTGAAATAAAAAATAAATTAATATCAATTAATAGAACTAAATAGTCATATTTAATATTAATATTTAACTAAAAAATTATTTAAAATAAAAAATAAACAACATAAAAAATATAAGCTAATTAGAAAAAAATTAAATCTATTTAGTGGTTTATCAGTTATTGTTAAAAATCAGTTTGACCATGAGTTTTTACTTCCAGAAGCTTTCTGTCTCATTCTGTGATATGAAACAACCACGTCTGATCACAAACAGTTATTTCAAACACTCGACTGATGCTATGAAGTTAATTTAGAGAAAAAGCATGTCAATAAATGATAGCATTGTCGGACAACAGGTTTGTAAACAAGCTCAAACACATGCACAGCTGTGCTACTGTACTACATTTATTCAAGGCTCAATGTACATCCCTGACCAAACCAGGAGGAGCTCCTCGTTTACCGATAAACTCCTCAATTTCACGTCCACCTTCTGTGCATGTCACGCACTGAAATATGTCAACAACTAGACTTTATCGTTATTATCCTGGTTTTCACCGATATATCGCAAACTATAAGATATCACCCATCCCTAAAATATACACAGTACACACACAGTATGTAAACAAACATTTTTTGAATTAATTAATCGTGATTAATCGCGATTAAAAGAACTCACTGATCCTCATCATCGTGTCTCATACCTGGACTGGTGTCCTCGGGGATGTCGAAGGAGTAGACGTTGCGTGAGAAGTGTGGCGTGTGATCGTTGACGTCGCTGACCGTGATGTTGACTCGGACGTCGGAGGACTGCTGGCCGTCGTCGGCTCGCACCAGCAGTGAGTACTTGGATCTGCGCTCGCGGTCCAGACGCCGGATAGCCGTCAGCTCGCCGGACTCAGGGTCGATGCGGAAGCTGTCGTCTGCGCCGCTGATGATGGAGTACGTCACCAGAGCGTTCGCTCCCTGCACACAATCACAGCTTCAGTCACAAACTTCATTCAAACGGGAGACAAGATTGTTTTTCTGCCCCGTGAGAAAGAACTCAGGAAACAAGATTTAAGAATCTTTAGATATTTATACTGAAAATCAAGACAAAAATATTAAGAAAATCAGTCAAGTAAAAATAATGTATGTGCATAACATCTCACATTCACACATTTAATTGAAATAAAGCTGAAATAAATTAAATATGAATATTGCATGAAGAATTTGATAATAAGAAATGTTGTCTTGGCAGCTTACTAAAATAAGTTTACACTGAAGCATTAAAATAACTTAAAGTAATAAAAACAACAACAACAAAAAAACTAATAAAAATGTGAAAAGCACATAAAAAACAGAAATTAAAATGGAAATAAATAAAACCAAAAATGAAACAAAATAAATGAAAAAAAAATCATGATTCATATAACTAAACAGCAATATTTAATACTAATATTTAATTATAAAAAAAAACGAATAAAAATGTCAAGACTTAACAAAATTACAAAAAAATTCAAATGAACGCTGAAAATATAAAAATACAAGCTAATTCAAAATAATTGGTCTATAAAATAAACTTGTCCGTGCATAATGTCAAACTTTCACACATTTTCTTAAATAAAATATAAATATTAAATGAAAAAATTTGAGAAAATGAGAAATGTTGACGCATTAAAATCACTAACTGAAAATAAATAGAAACTAAAATGAAAAGCGAAAATATAAAAATAAAAGCTAGTTCAAAATATTACTAACAACTATATACAGATATACAATATATGGTGTGCAAAAATACTGAAAGAAATGTGTCTGTGTGTAACGTCACACATGAACTTCAGTTTACAGCCGGACCAATTAGTGAGAGTGAAAGTATTATATTTCCAGGCTGGTGTTGAGCTTAATTAAGACATACATTCAGCATAAACAAAAACAAACACATAAATCCAGCAAACGAGAGACAGACAGAAAAAAAAGAAAGAACTGAAAGACACAAAACACCTGATCCTGACGAGCAGAGAATAAGGCCAGCGACAGATCGGGACATCCACGAAAAATACTGTGCAGACGTGATACACATTTACTGTATAGACATTTACTTCCATCCTACATATATTATTATTAGATATTTCTAATGAGAAATGTAAGACTGAAAATATAAAAAAAACAGCTTATTCAAATGATTAATGAAAACTATAATGGTATATAAATAATTCTAAAATAACAACATACATTAAATTAATCTATAATGGTATATAAATAATTCTAAAATAACAATGGTCCTTAAAGTAGGCTTAAAATTTTATGCTACATATATTATTTTAATATTTCTAATTAGAATTTAGTTTTTATTCTTATATATTTGTTTTTATTTTGAGCTACGTTTTAGTCATTTTTAGTCATTACAAAAGTATATATTTTTTAATTTTTAATTTTTTTCTTTATTATTATTATTTTTACATGAAATACATGAAAATAAGATTTTTTTTCATAGCAACTAGCTGAAATACAGTAAGTTTACTTTAAAAAGACATCAGTTTAAGTAATGGAAATATACTTTTTTATGGTTTTGGTTTTACTGTTAACTATAGTAATCTGCATGCATTTAACAATAATAAACACATACACACACATATCATAAATATATTACCTAAAACTATCCTATATATATATACACACACATATACACACACACACACACACACACACACCCTAAAACCAATATATGCACACGCACACATTTAATGTTTAATGTTCAAATCCTCTGAATCTTCGTGTTTTTCTCTGGGAAAAGCGCTGGAAAGAGAAACGCAGTGAGAAAGAGTAAAAAAGCAAGTGAATGTGATTCCTGAGCTCCTGCTGCCATAGATCAGAGCAGATCTCTGGATTTCCCATCAGCCACCTGGAGCCGCCCCCTCTTCCGGCCGCGGACGCTGAACGCTCAGAACTGGATCAGCAGCGACCGAACGACATACGGAAACTCATTTAGAGAGAGAGAGAGAGAGATCTGAAAGACGAGAAGAACTGCTTCCTCTGACCGACTGACCACATTATCCTCAACTACAACCAGCACAACACACTCTCATCAAATACATGCTCACGCAAACTAAACAACTAGTTCAGCTCACTGCCAAGACAGCTTTTCTCTTTTTCATTTATCTTAATGTGGTGTACTAAAATAACAACAATTACAACTAAAAACTACATAGGCATATTTGAAAACAAACAAACAAAAAAAAACAACAACAAAATTATTAGAAAAAAACTAAAAAAAAAAAAAGAAAAAAAAAAAAAAAACCTAAAATAAAAAAAAAAAAAAATAGATAAAACCAAACCAAAATAGGTTTACTTTAATGCACTAAAAATAACTGGGAATAAATAAAAATTAAAACTGAACTAAAAACTGAAATAACAACAAAAATTTACTTTAACTTAAATTTAATACTTAAAAAAAGAAACTAATAAAATGTCAAAAGCGCAATGTTTATGAAGGTTGAAGCATAGTTTATCCATGTTTCGTGCAGTGAGTATGTGTTTGGTGATTTTCACCTGATGATAAAACTGGTGAAAAATCCCACAGACGCACATTGAATGAGGAAAATTGACACTCTTTTCAACTGCATAACAACACCCAGAACCGCCTAGCGACAGCATAGCAACACCCAGAACCCCCTAGCAACTGCATAGCAACACCCAGAACCCCTTGCAACTAACGACAGCATAGCAACACCCAGAACCCCCTAGCGACAGCATAGCAACACCCAGAACCCCCTAGCGACAGCATAGCAACACCCAGAACCCCCTAGCGACAGCATAGCAACACCCAGAACCCCCTAGCGACTAACGAACAGCATAGCAACAACCCAGAACCCCCTAGCGACTAACGACAGCATTAGCAACACCCAGAACCCCCTAGCGACAGCATAGCAACACCCCAACCCCCCCTAGCGACAGCATAGCAAACACCCAGAACCCCCTAGCGACTAACGACAGCATAGCAACACCCAGAACCCCCTAGCAACTGCATAGCAACACCCAGAACACCCTAGCGACTACTTGACGACCAGCATAGCAACACCCAGAAACCCCCTAGCAACGCATAGCATAGCAACACCCAGAACCCCTTGCAAACTAACGACAGCATAGCAACACACCAGAACCCCCCTAGCTGACAGCATAGCAACACCCAGAAGGAACCCCCTAGCGACTAACGACAGCATAGCAACACCCAGAACCCCCTAGCGACTAACGACAGCATAGCAACACCCAGAACCCCTTGCAACTAGCGACAGCATAGCAACACCCAGAACCCCCTAGCGACAGCATAGCAACACCCAGAACCCCTAGCGACTAACGACAGCATAGCAACACCCAGAACCCCCTAGCGACAGCATAGCAACACCCAGAACCCCCTAGCGACAGCAAAGCAACACCCAAAACCCCCCTAGCGCTAACGGACAGCATAGCAACACCCAGAACCCCCGGCTAGCGACAGCATAGCAACACCCAGAACCCAGAAGGGGAGGCGACAGCATAGCAACACCCAGAACCCCCTAGCGACAGCATAGCAACACCCAGAACCCCCTAGCGACTAACGACAGCATAGCAACACCCAGAAACCCCTAGCGACTAACGACAGCATAGCAACTCCCAGAACCCCCTAGGCGACAGCATAGCAACACTCAGAACCCCCTAGCGACAGCATAGCAACACCCAGAACCGCCTAGCGACAGCAAAGCAACACCCAAAACCCCTAGCGACAGCATAGTGCATAGCAACACCCAGAACCGCCTAGCGACAGCAAAGCAACACCCAAAACCCCCTAGCAACTGCATAGCAACACCCAGAACCCCCTAACGACAGCATAGCAACACCCAGAAACCCCAAGCAACTAACAACAGCATAGCAACACCCAGAACCCCTTAGCGACAGCATAGCAACACCCAGAAACCCCAAGCAACTAACAGCATAGCAACACCCAGAACCCCTAGCAACTGCATAGCAACACCCACAACCCCCTAGCGACTAATGACAGCATAGCAACACCCACAACCCCCTAGCAACAGCATAGCAACACCCAGAAACCCCTAGCGACTAACGACAGCATAGCAACACCCAGAACCTCCTAACGATAGCATAGCAACGCCCAGAACCCCCTAACGACAGCATAGCAACTGCATAGCAACACCAGAACCCCTAGCAATGAGCTAAACCCCTCACAGAAGGTGTTATAAGTATCGCTCTCTGTAGCCGGAGCTCTGGCTGTTCTGTGCAGATGTGGGCAGAGATCTGGACAGGAATAACCCTGGACTCCAGCCACACAGCTCAAACATCCCAGAATTCCTGCCCAGCGTGCCAACATCACATTCAGTTTGAGCTTTCAGTTAAAACACTGACGAACAACAGAAGAGGAAAAAAATCACAGATCGATCACAGCTGTTCCTCCTGGACTGATTTATACTTTTAATATATTGATATAGTTATATCCAAGCAATTTAACTTATTTGAAACATTTAATAATTAATTTAAATTGTAAACTGACATACTAATGATTAAATGAATCACAATTTATATTTAAAAGAATAATTTTTCATATTCAGGCTCTTTGATTATTATCTCAGCTACATTATTATTAACTATTTTTTCTGGACAAAAACACTGTGCTTTGCTGTTTGATGTTGCAAACTTATTTGTTATCATATGCTATTATCATAATCATAAACACACTGGTTTGTAGTATAAAAAGCTTAACTTCATTTACTTGTTTGCAGTGATGCAGTGCATGATTAATTATTTTAATTACCAGTGTTTTTTTCTTCATAATATTAATTACTTTAATCAGTATTTTGAATTAGTTTTTCATTTTTATTAGTTTCAGTAATTTTGTTATTTTTAATGTTGAAATCACAGTGTCTGTATATATTTTTATTTACATTTCCAATTTATTTCCATATCTTCCAATTCCAATTTAATTTACATATTTTTAATTATTAGTAAACCTAGTTACAACCTTAATGAAAATCAAACCTTTAAAACATGTTATTAAAAATAAAATTAAAATTAAATTATATACAGTATATTTTAAAATAATATTAAAATTACAATTAATGATAATGTTACTTCATTTAACATTCATTTTTAATAACAATTTTTTTTTAATGGTTTCAGTTTTAGTTATTTTAGTACATCAAATTAAACTAAATTATTTTTTTCCCCTTGGCAACTAGCTAAAATAAAAAAAAAATTGTTTGTTTTTCAGTTAATGTTTATTTTATTTAAAGTAAAACATTCTTTTTTTTTTTTTTTTTATAGTTTTTAGGCTTTAAAATCCTGTCTTTATTATGTCGTCGTGCTCTTAATGAGAGCCCGGCCGCCCCAAGCCAGCCTGTCCAAGTACTGCTCGAGCCAATTCAGAGCTCACCACGGGGCGTGTGGACTCTGTTGGAGCTCATTGGTTTTAAGGTTCGCAGTGGATTTACATAGTGGTCAGAGATGATGCACTGGAGAAGTGGAGCTCCAGAGGTCGATGCGTCTCCTCTGTCTCCTCTGCTGATTAAAATCACAGTCTAGCGCGCTGGGGGCCGGGGCCACACAGACTCCGTCCCTAGGGGACACCAGCTAGAGCCATCTCGATGCACATCAAGTCATCATGAGTGCCGAGCTGTTGTGGTGTGTGTACCGGGGAGGGTCCGTCCTGCGTCTGTGGCCGGTGAGCTTGCAGGATGCCTGAGCGCGTGTCGCTGAGATGTTCTCTCGGGGATGGGTGAGTCCAGGCGCGGTCCCGATAGGGAAACACCGTTCGGTCTATCATTCACTTTCCTGTCTAGTAGTGATCTCCACCTGAGACAGAGACACAGAGACATTATCACCCTCAGAAAAAACAACACACAAAACCCTAACCTCACACAGAAAACACACAGCTCAAATAAAACAACCACTAATTCAAACATAAAACAACATAAAAAAAAAACTAAAACA